>NW_027063665.1:32079-64023 GCF_032884065.1 Artemia franciscana
GTCTGTAATTTCATCAGTTGACAAACATGACGTCAGTCGACACACAATTTCATGACGCATACAGCTCAATCCTTACAATGACGTCAGTCGACACACCTGACGTCACTCGACAGACACACAGATAACTTATTTTTATATATATAGATATAAAGCTGTTGGGGGGGGGGCTCGGGGGGGGGCATCGCGCCCCCAAGCCCCCCGCGCGCGTAAGTCGTTACACGCCATATTAGTTACCTGCCATTGTAGTTGTGTCCCTGTGTCCCACCTGTGAATTGAGATAGATATAAATATATATATTTTTTGAACTACATAAAACTTGCGAATATACAACATTCTTCGCTGTCCAATTTAACTACGTAAAACTTAAGAATATACAACAGTCTTCCATGTCCCATTGTTTGTGCATATAAATATATTTTTAGGTTTACCGACTCTTGAACATGTAACATAAAATTGTCCATGTGAAAAGCAATCCGTATTCAGATCTATACCTGATTATTCTAATGATTGCCCTTTAACTTTGTTGATGCTGATTGCTAATCAAACATTCCCTGTGTCCCCGTCGTCATTTATATATCCCCCTGTGCCCCCCGGCACCCCCCTTGTAGTTGTGTCCCTGTGTCCTGGTCGTCATTTATATTCCCAGTATTCCGGTCGTCATTTGTGTCCCGGTGTCCCAGTCTGTACTTTCTCTTTGAGTGTCGAGGTCGTCATTTATATTCCCTGTGTCCCGGTGTCCCGGTCATCATTTTCGTCCTGGTTGTCATTTGTGTCCCGGTGCTTTGTTGATGGTGATTGCTAATCGAACATTCCTTGTCTCCTGGTCGCTTTCTCTTTGAGTGTCCCTTTCGTCATTTTTATTCCCTATGTCCCGGTGTCCCGGTCGTCATTTGTGTCCCGATGTCGAGGTCTGTAATTTCGTCAGTCGTCAAGACATGACGTAAGTCAACACACAATCATGACGTTAATCGACAGACACACATACAACTTATTTTTATATATATCTACTAGCTGTTGGAATTTGCTGTCTACCAGCAAATTTTAGTACTTTTATATATCTACTAGCAAATCTTACTAGCAAATTTTCTACTAGCAAATTTTATAGATCTACAAACAAATTTTCAATTCGTATTCAGATCTATACCTCATTATTTTAACGATGTGTCCCTTTGTCCCGGTCGTTATTTATAGTCCCTGTGTCTCGGTCGTCATTTATATTCCCTGTGTCCCAGCGTCCCGGTCGTCATTTGTGTCCTGGTGTCCCGGTCTGTAATTTCTCTTCGAACAATCCCTGTGTCCCGGTCGTCATTTATATATCTTCCCTGTACCCCCGTCGTCCCCTTTGTAGTTGTGTCACTGTGTCCCGGTCGTCATTTATATTCCCTGTGTCCCGGTGTCCCAGTCTGTAATTTCTCTTTGAGGTTCCCGGTCGTCATTTATATTCCCTGTATCCCCGTGTCCCGGTCGTCATTTGTGTCCCGGTCTGTAATTTCATCAGTTGACAAACATGACGTCATTCGACACACAATTTCATGACGCATACAGCTCAATCCTTACAATGACGTCAGTCGACACACCTGACGTCACTCGACAGACACACAGACAACTTATTTATATATATATATAGATATATAGCTGTTGGGGGGGGGGCTCGGGGGGTGGGGATCGCGCCCCCAAGCCCCCCGCGCGCGTAAGTCGTTACACGCCATATTAGTTCCCTGCCATTGTAGTTGTGTCCCTGTGTCCCACCTGTGAATTGAGATAGATATAAATATATATATTTTTGAACTACATAAAACTTGCGAATATACAACATTCTTCGCTGTCCAATTTAACTACGTAAAACTTAAGAATATACAACATTCTTCCATGTCCCATTGTTTGTGCATATAAATAGATTGTTAGGTTTACCGACTCTTGAACATGCAACATAAAATTGTCCATGGGAAAAGCAATCCGTATTCAGATCTATACCTGATTATTCTAATGATTGCCCTTTAACTTTGTTGATGCTGATTGCTAATCAAACATTCCCTGTGTCCCCGTCGTCATTTATATATCCCCCTGTGCCCCCCGGCATCCCCCTTGTAGTTGTGTCCCTGTGTCCTGGTCGTCATTTATATTCCCAGTATTCCGGTCGTCATTTGTGTCCCGGTGTCCCAGTCTGTACTTTCTCTTTGAGTGTCGAGGTCGTCATTTATATTCCCTGTGTCCCGGTGTCCCGGTCATCATTTTCGTCCCGGTTGTCATTTGTGTCCCGGTGCTTTGTTGATGGTGATTGCTAATCGAACATTCCTTGTCTCCTGGTCGCTTTCTGTTTGAGTGTCCCTTTCGTCATTTTTATTCCCTATGTCCCGGTGTCCCGGTCGTCATTTGTGTCCCGATGTCGAGGTCT
This sequence comes from Artemia franciscana, assembly GCF_032884065.1. Taxonomy (NCBI): domain Eukaryota; kingdom Metazoa; phylum Arthropoda; class Branchiopoda; order Anostraca; family Artemiidae; genus Artemia; species Artemia franciscana. The sequence goes on from NW_027063665.1 coordinate 34,475, forward strand.
GTAATTTCGTCAGTCGTCAAGACATTACGTAAGTCAACACACAATCATGACGTTAATCGACAGACACACATACAACTTATTTTTATATATATCTACTAGCTGTTGGAATTTGCTGTCTACCAGCAAATTTTAGTACTTTTATATATCTACTAGCAAATCTTACTAGCAAATTTTCTACTAGCAAATTTTATAGATCTACAAACAAATTTTCAATTCGTATTCAGATCTATACCTCATTATTTTAACGATGTGTCCCTTTGTCCCGGTCGTTATTTATAGTCCCTGTGTCTCGGTCGTCATTTATATTCCCTGTGTCCCAGCGTCCCGGTCGTCATTTGTGTCCCGGTGTCCCGGTCTGTAATTTCTCTTCGAACAATCCCTGTGTCCCGGTCGTCATTTATATATCTTCCCTGTACTCCCGTCGTCCACTTTGTAGTTGTGTCACTGTGTCCAGGTCGTCATTTATATTCCCTGTGTCCCGGTGTCCCAGTCTGTAATTTCTCTTTGAGGTTCCCGGTCGTCATTTATATTCCCTGTATCCCCGTGTCCCGGTCGTCATTTGTGTCCCGGTCTGTAATTTCATCAGTTGACAAACATGACGTCAGTCGACACAAAATTTCATGACGCATACAGCTCAATCCTTACAATGACGTCAGTCGACACACCTGACGTCACTCGACAGACACACAGACAACTTATTTTTATATATTTAGATATATAGCTGTTGGGGGGGGGGGGGCTCGGGGGGGGGGGGGGGGCATCGCGCCCCCAAGCCCCCCGCGCGCGTAAGTCGTTACACGCCATATTAGTTACCTGCCATTGTAGTTGTGTCCCTGTGTCCCACCTGTGAATTGAGATAGATATAAATATATATATTTTTTTAACTACATAAAACTTGCGAATATACAACATTCTTCGCTGTCCAATTTAACTACGTAAAACTTAAGAATATACAACATTCTTCCATGTCCCATTGTTTGTGCATATAAATAGATTGTTAGGTTTACCGACTCTTGAACATGCAACATAAAATTGTCCATGGGAAAAGCAATCCGTATTCAGATCTATACCTGATTATTCTAATGATTGCCCTTTAACTTTGTTGATGCTGATTGCTAATCAAACATTCCCTGTGTCCCCGTCGTCATTTATATATCCCCCTGTGCCCCCGGCACCCCCCTTGTAGTTGTGTCCCTGTGTCCTGGTCGTCATTTATATTCCCAGTATTCCGGTCGTCATTTGTGTCCCGGTGTCCCAGTCTGTACTTTCTCTTGAGTGTCGAGGTCGTCATTTATAGATATATAGCTGTTGGGGGGGGGGGCTCGGGTGGGCATCGCGCCCCCAAGCCCCCCGCGCGCGTAAGTCGTTACATGCCATATTAGCTACCTGCCATTGTAGTTGTGTCCCTGTGTCCCACCTGTGAATTGAAATAGATATAAATATATATGTTTTTTGAACTATATAAAACTTGCGAATATACAAAATTTCTTCGCTGTCCAATTTAACTACGTAAAACTTAAGAATATACAACATTCTTCCATGTCCCATTGTTTGTGCATATAAATAGATTGTTAGGTTTACCGACTCTTGAACATGCAACATAAAATTGTCCATGGGAAAAGCAATCCGTATTCAGATCTATACCTGATTATTCTAATGATTGCCCTTTAACTTTGTTGATGCTGATTGCTAATCAAACATTCCCTGTGTCCCCGTCGTCATTTATATATCCCCCTGTGCCCCCCGGCACCCCCCTTGTAGTTGTGTCCCTGTGTCCTGGTCGTCATTTATATTCCCAGTATTCCGGTCGTCATTTGTGTCCCGGTGTCCCAGTCTGTACTTTCTCTTTGAGTGTCGAGGTCGTCATTTATATTCCCTGTGTCCCGGTGTCCCGGTCATCATTTTCGTCCCGGTTGTCATTTGTGTCCCGGTGCTTTGTTGATGATGATTGCTAATCGAACATTCCTTGTCTCCTGGTCGCTTTCTCTTTGAGTGTCCCTTTCGTCATTTTGATTCCCTATGTCCCGGTGTCCCGGTCGTCATTTGTGTCCCGATGTCGAGGTCTGTAATTTCGTCAGTCGTCAAGACATGACGTAAGTCAACACACAATCATGACGTTAATCGACAGACACACCTACAACTTATTTTTATATTTATCTACTAGCTGTTGGAATTTGCTGTCTACCAGCAAATTTTAGTACTTTTTTATATCTACTAGCAAATCTTAATAGCAAATTTTCTACTAGCAAATTTTATAGATCTACAAACAAATTTTCAATTCGTATTCAGATCTATACCTCATTATTTTAACGATGTGTCCCTTTGTCCCGGTCGTTATTTATAGTCCCTGTGTCTCGGTCGTCATTTATATTCCCTGTGTCCCAGCGTCCCGGTCTTCATTTGTGTCCCGGTGTCCCGGTCTGTAATTTCTCTTCGAACAATCCCTGTGTCCAAGTCGTCATTTATATATCTTCCCTGTACCCCCGTCGTCCCCTTTGTAGTTGTGTCACTGTGTCCCGGTCGTCATTTATATTCCCTGTGTCCCAGTCTGTAATTTCTCTTTGAGGTTCCCGGTCGCCATTTATATTCCCTGTATCTCCGTGTCCCGGTCGTCATTTGTGTCCCGGTCTGTAATTTCATCAGTTGACAAACATGACGTCAGTCGACACACAATTTCATGGTGCATACAGCTCAATCCTTACAATGACGTCAGTCGACACACCTGACGTCACTCGACAGACACACAGACAACTTATTTTTATATATATAGATATATAGCTGTTGGGGGGGGGCTCGGGGGGCATCGCGCCCCAAAGCCCCCCGCGCGCGTAAGTCGTTACACGCCATATTAGTTACCTGCCATTGTAGTTGTGTCCCTGTGTCCCACCTGTGAATTGAGATAGATATAAATATATATATTTTTTGAACTACATAAAACTTGCGAATATACAACATTCTTCGCTGTCCAATTTAACTACGTAAAACTTAAGAATATACAACATTTTTCCATGTCCCATTGTTTGTGCATATAAATAGATTGTTAGGTTTACCGACTCTTGAACATGCAACATAAAATTGTCCATGGGAAAAGCAATCCGTATTCAGATCTATACCTGATTATTCTAATGATGGCCCTTTAACTTTGTTGATGCTGATTGCTAATCAAACATTCCCTGTGTCCCCGTCGTCATTTATATATCCCCCTGTGCCCTCCGGCACCCCCCTTGTAGTTGTGTCCCTGTGTCCTGGTCGTCATTTATATTCCCAGTATTCCGGTCGTCATTTGTGTCCCGGTGTCCCAGTCTGTACTTTCTCTTTGAGTGTCGAGGTCGTCATTTATATTCCCTGTGTCCCGGTGTCCCGGTCATCATTTTCGTCCTGGTTGTCATTTGTGTCCCGGTGCTTTGTTGATGGTGATTGCTAATCGAACATTCCTTGTCTCCTGGTCGCTTTCTCTTTGAGTGTCCCTTTCGTCATTTTTATTCCCTATGTCCCGGTGTCCCGGTCGTCATTTGTGTCCCGATGTCGAGGTCTGTAATTTCGTCAGTCGTCAAGACATGACGTAAGTCAACACACAATCATGACGTTAATCGACAGACACACATACAACTTATTTTTATATATATCTACTAGCTGTTGGAATTTGCTGTCTACCAGCAAATTTTAGTGCTTTTATATATCTACTAGCAAATCTTACTAGCAAATTTTCTACTAGCAAATTTTATAGATCTACAAACAAATTTTCAATTCGTATTCAGATCTATACCTCATTATTTTAACGATGTGTCCCTTTGTCCCGGTCGTTATTTATAGTCCCTGTGTCTCGGTCGTCATTTATATTCCCTCTGTCCCAGCGTCCCGGTCTTCATTTGTGTCCCGGTGTCCCGGTCTGTAATTTCTCTTCGAACAATCCCTGTGTCCCGGTCGCCATTTATATATCTTCCCTGTACTCCCGTCGTCCCCTTTGTAGTTGTGTCACTGTGTCCCGGTCGTCATTTATATTCCCTGTGTCCCAGTGTCCCAGTCTGTAATTTCTCTTTGAGGTTCCCGGTCGTCATTTATATTCCCTGTATCCCCGTGTCCCGGTCGTCATTTGTGTCCCGGTCTGTAATTTCATCAGTTGAAAAACATGACGTCAGTCGACACACAATTTCATGACGCATACAGCTCAATCCTTACAATGACGTCAGTCGACACACCTGACGTCACTTGACAGACACAGACAACTTATTTTTATATATATAGATATATAGCTGTTGGGGGGGGGGGGCTCGGGGGGGCATCGCGCCCCCAAGCCCCCCGCGCGCGTAAGTCGTTACACGCCATATTAGTTACCTGCCATTGTAGTTGTGTCCCTGTGTCCCACCTGTGAATTGAGATAGATATAAATATATATATTTTTTGAACTACATAAAACTTGCGAATATACAACATTCTTCGCTGTCCAATTTAACTACGTAAAACTTAAGAATATACAACATTCTTCCATGTCCCATTGTTTGTGCATATAAATATATTGTTAGGTTTACCGACTCTTGAACATGCAACATAAAATTGTCCATGGGAAAAGCAATCCGTATTCAGATCTATACCTGATTATTCTAATGATTGCCCTTTAACTTTGTTGATGCTGATTGCTAATCAAACATTCCCTGTGTCCCCGTCGTCATTTATATATCCCCCTGTGCCCCCCGGCACCCCCTTGTAGTCGTGTCCCTGTGTCCTGGTCGTCATTTATATTCCCAGTATTCCGGTCGTCATTTGTGTCCCGGTGTCCCAGTCTGTACTTTCTCTTGAGTGTCGAGGTCGTCATTTATATTCCCTGTGTCCCGGTGTCCCGGTCATCATTTTCGTCCCGGTTGTCATTTGTGTCCCGGTGGTTTGTTGATGGTGATTGCTAATCGAACATTCCTTGTCTCCTGGTCGCTTTCTCTTTGAGTGTCCCTTTCGTCATTTTTATTCCCTATGTCCCGGTGTCCCGGTCGTCATTTGTGTCCCGATGTCGAGGTCTGTAATTTCGTCAGTTGTCAAGACATGACGTAAGTCAACACACAATCATGACGTTAATCGACACCCACACATACAATTTATTTTTATATATATCTACTAGCTGTTGGAATTTGCTGTCTACCAGCAAATTTTAGTACTTTTATATATCTACTAGCAAATCTTACTAGCAAATTTTCTACTAGCAAATTTTATAGATCTACAAACAAATTTTCAATTCGTATTCAGATCTATACCTCATTATTTTAACGATGTGTCCCTTTGTCCCGGTCGTTATTTATAGTCCCTGTGTCTCGGTCGTCATTTATATTCCCTGTGTCCCAGCGTCCCGGTCGTCATTTGTGTTCCGGTGTCCCGGTCTGTAATTTCTCTTCGAACAATCCCTGTGTCCCGGTCGTCATTTATATATCTTCCCTGTACCCCCGTCGTCCCCTTTGTAGTTGTGTCACTGTGTCCCGGTCGTCATTTATATTCCCTGTGTCCCGGTGTCCCAGTCTGTAATTTCTCTTTGAGGTTCCCGGTCGTCATTTATATTCCCTTTATCCCCGTGTCCCGGTCGTCATTTGTGTCCCGGTCTGTAATTTCATCAGTTGACAAACATGACGTCAGTCGACACACAATTTCATGACGCATACAGCTCAATCCTTACAATGACGTCAGTCGACACACCTGACGTCACTCGACAGACACAGAGACAACTTATTTATATATATATAGATATATAGCTGTTGGGGGGGAGCTCGGGGGGCATCGCGCCCCCAAGCCCCCCGCGCACGTAAGTCGTTACACGCCATATTAGTTACCTGCCATTGTAGTTGTGTCCCTGTGTCCCACCTGTGAATTGAGATAGATATAAATATATATATTTTTTGAACTACATAAAACTTGCGAATATACAACATTCTTCGCTGTCCAATTTAACTACGTAAAACTTAAGAATATACAACATTCTTCCATGTCCCATTGTTTGTGCATATAAATAGATTGTTAGGTTTACCGACTCTTGAACATGCAACATAAAATTGTCCATGGGAAAAGCAATCCGTATTCAGATCTATACCTGATTATTCTAATGATTGAGCTTTAACTTTGTTGATGCTGATTGCTAACCAAACATTCCCTGTGTCCCCGTCGTCATTTATATATCCCCCTGTGCCCCCCGGCATCCCCCTTGTAGTTTTGTCCCTGTGTCCTGGTCGTCATTTATATTCCCAGTATTCCGGTCGTCATTTGTGTCCCGGTGTCCCAGTCTGTACTTTCTCTTTGAGTGTCGAGGTCGTCATTTATATTCCCTGTGTCCCGGCGTCCCGGTCATCATTTTCGTCCTGGTTGTCATTTGTGTCCCGGTGCTTTGTTGATGGTGACTGCTAATCGAACATTCCTTGTCTCCTGGTCGCTTTCTCTTTGAGTGTCCCTTTAGTCATTTTTATTCCCTATGTCCCGGTGTCCCGGTCGTCATTTGTGTCCCGATGTCGAGGTCTGTAATTTCGTCAGTCGTCAAGACATGACGTAAGTCAACACACAATCATGACGTTAATCAACAGACACACATACAACTTATTTTAATATATATCTACTAGCTGTTGGAATTTGCTGTCTACCAGCAAATTTTACTACTTTTATATATCTACTAGCAAATCTTACTAGCAAATTTTCTACTAGCAAATTTTATAGATCTACAAACAAATTTTCAATTCGTAGTCAGATCTATACCTCATTATTTTAACGATGTGTCCCTTTGTCCCGGTCGTTATTTATAGTCCCTGTGTCTCGGTCGTCATTTATATTCCCTGTGTCCCAGCGTCCCGGTCGTCATTTGTGTCCCGGTGTCCCGGTCTGTAATTTCTCTTCGAACAATCCCTGTGTCCCGGTCGTCATTTATATATCTTCCCTGTACCCCTGTCGTCCCCTTTGTAGTTGTGTCACTGTGTCCCGGTCGTCATTTATATTCCCTGTGTCCCGGTGTCCCAGTCTGTAATTTCTCTTTGAGGTTCCCGTTCGTCATTTATATTCCCTGTATCCCCGTGTCCTGGTCGTCATTTGTGTCCCGGTCTGTAATTTCATCAGTTGACAAACATGACGTCAGTCGACACACAATTTCATGACGCATACAGCTCAATCCTTACAATGACGTCAGTCGACACACCTGACGTCACTCGACAGACACACAGACAACATATTTTTATATATATGGATATATAGCTGTTGGGGGGGGGGCTCGGGGGCATCGCGCCCCCAAGCCCCCCGCGCGCGTAAGTCGTTACACGCAATATTAGTTACCTGCCCTTGTAGTTGTGTCCCTGTGTCCCACCTGTGAATTGAGAGAGATATAAATATATATATTTTTTGAACTACATAAAACTTGCGAATATACAACATTCTTCGCTGTCCAATTTAACTACGTAAAACTTAAGAATATACAACATTCTTCCGTGTCCCATTGTTTGTGCATATAAATAGATTGTTAGGTTTACCGACTCTTGAACATGCAACATAAAATTGTCCATGGGAAAAGCAATCCGTATTCAGATCTATACCTGATTATTCTAATGATTGCCCTTTAACTTTGTTGATGCTGATTGCTAATCAAACATTCCCTGTGTCCCCGTCGTCATTTATATATCCCCCTGTGCCCCCCGGCAACCCCCTTGTAGTTGTGTCCCTGTGTCCTGGTCGTCATTTATATTCCCAGTATTCCGGACGTCATTTGTGTCCAGGTGTCCCAGTCTGTACTTTCTCTTTGAGTGTCGAGGTCGTCATTTATATTCCCTGTGTCCCGGTGTCCCGGTCATCATTTTCGTCCCGGTTGTCATTTGTGTCTCGGTGCTTTGTTGATGGTGATTGCTAATCGAACATTCCTTGTCTCCTGGTCGCTTTCTCTTTGAGTGTCCCTTTCGTCATTTTTATTCCCTATGTCCCGGTGTCCCGGTCGTCATTTGTGTCCCGATGTCGAGGTCTGTAATTTCGTCAGTCGTCAAGATATGACGTAAGTCAACACACAATCATGACGTTAATCGACAGACACACATACAACTTATTTTTATATATATCTACTAGCTGTTGGAATTTGCTGTCTACCAGCAAATTTTAGTACTTTTATATATCTACTAGCAAATCTTACTAGCAAATTTTCTACTAGCAAATTTTATAGATCTACAAACAAATTTTCAATTCGTATTCAGATCTATACCTCATTATTTTAACGATGTGTCCCTTTGTCCCGGTCGTTATTTATAGTCCCTGTGTCTCGGTCGTCATTTATATTCCCTGTGTCCCAGCGTCCCGGTCGTCATTTATGTCCCGGTGTCCCGGTCTGTAATTTCTCTCCGAAAAATCCCTGTGTCCCGGTCGTCATTTATATATCTTCCCTGTACCCCCGTCGTCCCCTTTGTAGTTGTGTCACTGTGTCCCGGTCGTCATTTATATTCCCTGTGTCCCGGTGTCCCAGTCTGTAATTTCTCTTTGAGGTTCCCGGTCGTCATTTATATTCCCTGTATCCCCGTGTCCCGGTCGTCATTTGTGTCCCGGTCTGTAATTTCATCAGTTGACAAACATGACGTCAGTCGACACACAATTTCATGACGCATACAGCTTAATCTATACAATGACGTCAGTCGACACACCTGACGTCACTCGACAGACACACAGACAACTTATTTTTATATATATGGATATATAGCTGTTGGGGGGGGGCTCGGGGGGGCATCGCGCCCCCAAGCCCCCCGCGCGCGTAAGTCGTTACACGCAATATTAGTTACCTGCCCTTGTAGTTGTGTCCCTGTGTCCCACCTGTGAATTGAGATAGATATAAATATATATATTTTTTGAACTACATAAAACTTGCGAATATACAACATTCTTCTCTGTCCAATTTAACTACGTAAAACTTAAGAATATACAACATTCTTCCGTGTCCCATTGTTTGTGCATATAAATAGATTGTTAGGTTTACCGACTCTTGAACATGCAACATAAAATTGTCCATGGGAAAAGCAATCCGTATTCAGATCTATACCTGATTATTCTAATGATTGCCCTTTAACTTTGTTGATGCTGATTGCTAATCAAACATTCCCTGTGTCCCCGTCGTCATTTATATATCCCCCTGTGCCCCCCGGCACCCCCCTTGTAGTTGTGTCCCTGTGTCCTGGTCGTCATTTATATTCCCAGTATTCTGGTCGTCATTTGTGTCCCGGTTTCCCAGTCTGTACTTTCTCTCTGAGTGTCGAGGTCGTCATTTATATTCCCTGTGTCCCGGTGTCCCGGTCATCATTTTCGTCCCGGTTGTCATTTGTGTCCCGGTGCTTTGTTGATGGTGATTGCTAATCGAACATTCCTTGTCTCCTGGTCGCTTTCTCTTTGAGTGTCCCTTTCGTCATTTTTATTCCCTATGTCCCGGTGTCCCGGTCGTCATTTGTTTCCCGATGTCGAGGTCTGTTATTTCGTCAGTCGTCAAGACATGACGTAAGTCAACACACAATCATGACGTTAATCGACAGACACACATACAACTTATTTTAATATATATCTACTAGCTGTTGGAATTTGCTGTCTACCAGCAAATTTTACTACTTTTATATATCTACTAGCAAATCTTACTAGCAAATTTTCTACTAGCAAATTTTATAGATCTACAAACAAATTTTCAATTCGTATTCAGATCTATACCTCATTATTTTAACGATGTGTCCCTTTGTCCCGGTCGTTATTTATAGTAACTGTGTCTCGGTCGTCATTTATATTCCCTGTGTCCCAGCGTCCCGGTCGTCATTTGTGTCCCGGTGTCCCGGTCTGTAATTTCTCTTCGAACAATCCCTGTGTCCCGGTCGTCATTTATATATCTTCCCTGTACCCCCGTCGTCCCTTTTGTAGTTGTGTCACTGTGTCCGGGTCGTCATTTATATTCCCTGTGTCCCAGTGTCCCAGTCTGTAATTTCTCTTTGAGGTTCCCGGTCGTCATTTATATTCCCTGTATCCCCGTGTCCCGGTCGTCATTTGTGTCCCGGTCTGTAATTTCATCAGTTGACAAACATGACGTCAGTCGACACACAATTTCATGACGCATACAGCTCAATCCTTACAATGACGTCAGTCGACACACCTGACGTCACTCGATAGACACACAGACAACTTATTTTTATATATATAGATATATAGCTGTTGGGGGGGGGGGGGCTCGGGGGGGCATCGCGCCCCCAAGCCCCCCGCGCGCGTAAGTCGTTACACGCCATATTAGTTACCTGCCATTGTAGTTGTGTCCCTGTGTCCCACCTGTGAATTGAGATAGATATAAATATATATATTTTTTGAACTACATAAAACTTGCGAATATACAACATTCTTCCATGTCCCATTGTTTGTGCATATAAATAGATTGTTAGGTTTACCGACTCTTGAACATGCAACATAAAATTGTCCATGGGAAAAGCAATCCGTATTCAGATCTATACCTGATTATTCTAATGATTGCCCTTTAACTTTGTTGATGCTGATTGCTAATCAAACATTCCCTGTGTCCCCGTCGTCATTTATATATCCCCCTGTGCCCTCCGGCACCCCACTTGTAGTTGTGTCCCTGTGTCCTGGTCGTCATTTATATTCCCAGTATTCCGGTCGTCATTTTTGTCCCGGTGTCCCAGTCTGTACTTTCTCTTTGAGTGTCGAGGTCGTCATTTATATTCCCTGTGTCCCGGTGTCCCGGTCATCATTTTCGTCCCGGTTGTCATTTGTGTCCCGGTGCTTTGTTGATGGTGATTGCTAATCGAACATTCTTTGTCTCCTGGTCGCTTTCTCTTTGAGTGTCCCTTTCGTCATTTTTATTCCCTATGTCCCGGTGTCCCGGTCGTCATTTGTGTCCCGATGTCGAGGTCTGTAATTTCGTCAGTCGTCAAGACATGACGTAAGTCAACACACAATCATGACGTTAATCGACAAACACACATACAACTTATTTTTATATATATCTAATAGCTGTTGGAATTTGCTGTCTACCAGCAACTTTTAGTACTTTTATATATCTACTAGCAAATCTTACTAGCAAATTTTCTACTAGCAAATTTTATAGATCTACAAACAAATTTTCAATTCGTATTCAGATCTATACCTCATTATTTTAACAATGTGTCCCTTTGTCCCGGTCGTTATTTATAGTCCCTGTGTCTCGGTTGTCATTTATATTCCCTGTGTCCCAGCGTCCCGGTCGTCATTTGTGTCCCAGTGTCCCGGTCTGTAATTTCTCTTCGAACAATCCCTGTGTCCCGGTCGTCATTTATATATCTTCCCTGTACCCCCGTCGTCCCCTTTGTAGTTGTGTCACTGTGTCCCGGTCGTCATTTATATTCCCTGTGTCCCGGTGTCCCAGTCTGTAATTTCTCTTTGAGGTTCCCGGTCGTCATTTATATTCCCTGTATCCCCGTGTCCCGGTCTGTAATTTCATCAGTTGACAAACATGACGTCAGTCGACACACAATTTCATGACGCATACAGCTCAATCCTTACAATGACTTCAGTCGACACACCTGACGTCACTCGACAGACACACAGACAACTTATTTTTATATATATAGATATATAGCTGTTGGGGGGGGCTCGGGGGGGCATCGCGCCCCCAAGCCCCCCGCGCGCGTAAGTCGTTACACGCCATATTAGTTACCTGCCATTGTAGTTGTGTCCCTGTTTCCCACCTGTGAATTGAGATAGATATAAATATATATATTTTTTGAACTACATAAAACTTGCGAATATACAACATTCTTCGCTGTCCAATTTAACTACGTAAAACTTAAGAATATACAACATTCTTCCATGTCCCATTGTTTGTGCATATAAATAGATTGTTAGGTTTACCGACTCTTGAACATGCAACATAAAATTGTCCATGGGAAAAGCAATCCGTATTCAGATCTATACCTGAAAATTCTAATGATTGCCCTTTAACTTTGTTGATGCTGATTGCTAATCAAACATTCCCTGTGTCCCCGTCGTCATTTATATATCCCCCTGTGCCCCCGGCACCTCCCTTGTAGTTGTGTCCCTGTGTCCTGGTCGTCATTTATATTCCCAGTATTCCGGTCGTCATTTGTGTCCCGGTGTCCCAGTCTGTACTTTCTCTTTGAGTGTCGAGGTCGTCATTTATATTCCCTGTGTCCCGGTGTCCCGGTCATCATTTTCGTCCCGGTTGTCATTTGTGTCCCGGTGCTTTGTTGATGGTGATTGCTAATCGAAGATTGCTTGTCTCCTGGTCGCTTTCTCTTTGAGTGTCCCTTTCGTCATTTTTATTCCCGATGTCCCGGTGTCCCGGTCGTCATTTGTGTCCCGATGTCGAGGTCTGTAATTTCGTCAGTCGTCAAGACATGACGTAAGTCAACACACAATCATGACGTTAATCGACAGACACACATACAACTTATTTTTATATATATCTACTAGCTGTTGGAATTTGCTGTCTACCAGCAAATTTTAGTACTTTAATATATCTACTAGCAAATCTTACTAGAAAATTTTCTACTAGCAAATTTTATAGATCTACAAACAAATTTTCAATTCGTATTCAGATCTATACCTCATTATTTTAACGATGTGTCCCTTTGTCCCGGTCGTTATTTATAGTCCCTGTGTCTCGGTTGTCATTTATATTCCCTGTGTCCAAGCGTCCCGGTTGTCATTTGTGTCCCGGTGTCCCGGTCTGTAATTTCTCTTCGAACAATCCCTGTGTCCCGGTCGTCATTTATATATCCTCCCTGTACCCCCGTCGTCCCCTTTGTAGTTGTGTCACTGTGTCCAGGTCGTCATTTATATTCCCTGTGTCCCGGTGTCCCAGTCTGTAATTTCTCTTTGAGGTTCCCGGTCGTCATTAATATTCCCTGTATCCCCGTGTCCCGGTCGTCATTTGTGTCCCGGTCTGTAATTTCATCAGTTAACAAACATGACGTCAGTCGACACACAATTTCATGACGCATACAGCTCAATCCTTACAATGACGTCAGTCGACACACCTGACGTCACTCGACAGACACACAGACAACTTATTTTTATATATATAGATATATAGCTGTTGGGGGGGGCTCGGGGGGGCATCGCACCCCCAAGCCCCCCGCGCGCGTAAGTCGTTACACGCCATATTAGTTACCTGCCATTGTAGTTGTGTCCCTGTGTCCCACCAGTGAATTGAGATAGATATAAATATATATATTTTTTGAACTACATAAAACTTGCGAATATACAACATTCTTCGCTGTCCAATTTAACTACGTAAAACTTAAGAATATACCACATTCTTCCATGTCCCATTGTTTGTGCATATAAATAGATTGTTAGGTTTACCGACTCTTGAACATGCAACATAAAATTGTCCATGGGAAAAGCAATCCGTATTCAGATCTATACCTGATTATTCTAATGATTACCCTTTAACTTTGTTGATGAAGATTGCTAATCAAACATTCCCTGTGTCCCCGTCGTCATTTATATATCCCCCTGTGCCCCCCGGCACCCCCCTTGTAGTTGTGTCCCTGTGTCCTGGTCGTCATTTATATTCCCAGTATTCCGGTCATCATTTGTGTCCCGGTGTCCCAGTCTGTACTTTCTCTTTGAGTGTCGAGGTCGTCATTTATATTCCCTGTGTCCCGGTGTCCCGGTCATCATTTTCGTCCCGGTTGTCATTTGTGTCCCGGTGCTTTGTTGATGGTGATTGCTAATCGAACATTCCTTGTCTCCTGGTCGCTTTCTCTTTGAGTGTCCCTTTCGTCATTTTTATTCTCTATGTCCCGGTGTCCCGGTCGTCATTTGTGTCCCGATGTCGAGGTCTGTAATTTCGTCAGTCGTCAAGACATGACGTAAGTCAACACACAATCATGACGTTAATCGACAGACACACATACAACTTATTTTATATATATCTACTAGCTGTTGGAATTTGCTGTCTACCAGCAAATTTTAGTACTTTTATATATCTACTAGCAAATCTTACTAGCAAATTTTCTACTAGCAAATTTTATAGATCTACAAACAAATTTTCAATTCGTATTCAGATCTATACCTCATTATTTTAACGATGTGTCCCTTTGTCCCGGTCGTTATTTATAGTCCCTGTGTCTCGGTCGTCATTTATATTCCCTGTGTCCCTGCGTCCCGGTCGTCATTTGTGTCCCGGTGTCCCGGTCTGTAATTTCTCTTCGAACAATCCCTGTGTCCCGGTCGTCATTTATATATCTTCCCTGTACCCCCGTCGTCCCCTTTGTAGTTGTGTCACTGTGTCCCGGTCGTCTTTTATATTCCCTGTGTCCCGGTGTCCCAGTCTGTAATTTCTCTTTGATGTTCCCGGTCGTCATTTATATTCCCTGTATCCCCGTGTCCCGGTCGTCATTTGTGTCCCGGTCTGTAATTTCATCAGTTGACAAACATGACGTCAGTCGATACACAATTTCATGACGCATACAGCTCAATCCTTACAATGACGTCAGTCGACACACCTGACGTCACTCAACAGACACACAGACAACTTATTTTTATATATATAGATATATAGCTGTTGGGGGGGGGCTCGGAGGGCATCGCGCCCCCAAGCCCCCCGCGCGCGTAAGTCGTTACACGCCATATTAGTTACCTGCCATTGTAGTTGTGTCCCTGTGTCCTGGTCGTCATTTATATTCCCAGTATTCCGGTCGTCATTTGTGTCCCGGTGTCCCAGTCTGTACTTTCTCTTTGAGTGTCGAGGTCGTCATTTATATTCCCTGTGTCCCGGTGTCCAGTCATCATTTTCGTCCCGGTTGTCATTTGTGTCTCGGTGCTTTGTTGATGGTGATTGCTAATCGAACATTCCTTGTCTCCTGGTCGCTTTCTCTTTGAGTGTCCCTTTCGTCATTTTTATTCCCTATGTCCCGGTGTCCCGGTCGTCATTTGTGTCCCGATGTCGAGGTCTGTAATTTCGTCAGTCGTCAAGACATGACGTAAGTCAACACACAATCATGACGTTAATCGACAGACACACATACAACTTATTTATATATATATATCTACTAGCTGTTGGGAATTTGCTGTCTACCAGCAAATTTTAGTACTTTTATATATCTACTAGTAAATCTTACTAGCAAATTTTCTACTAGCAAATTTTATAGATCTACAAACAAATTTTCAATTCGTATTCAGATCTATACCTCATTATTTTAACGATGTGTCCCTTTGTCCCGGTCGTTATTTATAGTCCCTGTGTCTCGGTCGTCATTTATATTCCCTGTGTCCCAGCGTCCCGGTCGTCATTTGTGTCCCGGTTGTCCCAGTCTGTAATTTTTCTTCGAACAATCCCTGTGTCCCGGTCGTCATTTATATATCTTCCCTGTACCCCCCGTCGTCCCCTTTGTAGTTGTGTCACTGTGTCCCGGTCGTCATTTATATTCCCTGTGTCCCGGTGTCCCAGTCTGCACTTTCTCTTTGAGGTTCTCGGTCGTCATTTATTATCCCTGTATCCCCGTGTCCCGGTCGTCATTTGTGTCCCGGTCAGTAATTTCATCAGTTGACAAACATGACGTCAGTCGACACACAATTTCATGACGCATACAGCTCAATCCTTACAATGACGTCAGTCGACACACCTGACGTCACTCGACAGACACACAGACAACTTATTTTTATATATATAGATATATAGCTGTTGGGGTGGGGGGCTCGGGGGGTTATCGCGCCCCAAAGCCCCCCGCGCGCGTAAGTCGTTACACGCCATATTAGTTACTTGCCATTGTAGTTGTGTACTGTGTCCCACCTGTGAATTGAGATAGATATAAATATATATATTTTTTGAACTACATAAAACTTGCGAATATACAACATTCTTCGCTGTCCAATTTAACTACGTAAAACTTAAGAATATACAACATTCTTCCATGTCCCATTGTTTGTGCATATAAATAGATTGTTAGGTTTACCGACTCTTGAACATGCAACATAAAGTTGTCCATGGGAAAAGCAATCCGTATTCAGATCTATACCTGATTATTCTAATAATTGCCCTTTAACTTTGTTGATGCTGATTGCTAATCAAACATTCCCTGTGTCCCCGTCGTCATTTATATATCCCCCTTTGCCCCCGGCACCCCCTTGTAGTTGTGTCCCCTGTGTCCTGGTCGTCATTTATGTTCCCAGTATTCCGGTCGTCATTTGTGTCCCGGTTGTCCCAGTCTGTACTTTCTCTTTGAGTGTCGAGGTCGTCATTTATATTCCCTGTGTCCGGTGTCCCGGTCATCATTTTCGTCCCGGTTGTCATTTGTGTCCCGGTGCTTTATTGATGGTGATTGCTAATCGAACATTCCTTGTCTCCTGGTCGCTTTCTCTTTGAGTGTCCCTTTCGTCATTTTTATTCCCTATGTCCCGGTGTCCGGTCGTCATTTGTGTCCCGATGTCGAGGTCTGTAATTTCGTCAGTCGTCAAGACATGACGTAAGTCAACACACAATCATGACGTTAATCGACAGACACACATACAACTTATTTTTATATATATCTACTTGCTGTTGGAATTTGCTGTCTACCAGCAAATTTTAGTACTTTTATATATCTACTAGCAAATCTTACTAGCAAATTTTCTACTAGCAAATTTTATAGATCTACAAACAAATTTTCAATTCGTATTCAGATCTATACCTCATTATTTTAACGATGTGTCCCTTTGTCTCGGTCGTTATTTATAGTCCCTGTGTCTTGGTCGTCAATTATATTCCCTGTGTCCAGCGTCCCGGTCGTCATTTGTGTCCCGGTGTCCCGGTCTGTAATTTCTCTTCGAACAATCCCTGTGTCCCGGTCGTCATTTATATATCTTCCCTGTACCCCGTCGTCCCCTTTGTAGTTGTGTCACTGTGTCCCGGTCGTCATTTATATTCCCTGTGTCCCGGTTTCCCAGTCTGTAATTTCTCTTTGAGGTTCCCGGTCGTCATTTATATCCCCTGTATCCCCGTGTCCCGGTCGTCATTTGTGTCCCGGTCTGTAATTTCATCAGTTGACAAACATGACGTCAGTCGACACACAATTTCATGACGCATACAGCTCAATCCTTACAATGACGTCAGTCGAAACGCCTGACGTCACTCGACAGACACACAGACAACTTATTTTATATATATAGATATATAGCTGTTGGGGGGGGGGCTCGGGGGGCTCGGGGGGGGGGGGCATCGCGCCCCCAAGCCCCCCGCGCGCGTAAGTCGTTACACGCCATATTAGTTACCTGCCATTGTAGTTGTGTCCCTGAGTCCCACCTGTGAATTGAGATAGATATAAATATATATATTTTTTGAACTTGCGAATATACAAAATTCTTCGCTGTCCAATTTAACTACGTAAAACTTAAGAATATACAACATTCTTCCATGTCCCATTGTTTGTGCATATAAATAGATTGTTAGGTTTACCGACTCTTGAACATGCAACATAAAATTGTCCCTGGGAAAAGCAATCCGTATTTCAGATCTATACCTGATTATTCTAATGATTGCCCTTTAACTTTGTTGATGCTGATTGCTAATCAAACATTCCCTGTGTCCCCGTCGTCATTTATATATCCCCCTGTGCCCCCCGGCACCCCCCCTCGTAGTTGTGTCCCTGTGTCCTGGTCGTCATTTATATTCCCAGTATTCCGGTCGTCATTTGTGTCCCGGTGTCCCAGTCTGTACTTTCTCTTTGAGTGTCCGAGGTCGTCATTTATATTCCCTGTGTCCCGGTGTCCCGGTCATCATTTTCGTCCCGGTTGTCATTTGTGTCCCGGTGCTTTGTTGATGGTGATTGCTAATCGAACATTCCTTGTCTCCTGGTCGCTTTCTCTTTGAGTGTCCCTTTCGTCATTTTTATTCCCTATGTCCCGGTGTCCCGGTCGTCATTTGTGTCCCGATGTCGAGGTCTGTAATTTCGTCAGTCGTCAAGACATGACGTAAGTCAACAGACAATCATGACGTTAATCGACAGACACACATACAACTTATTTTTATATATATCTACTAGCTGTTGGAATTTGCTGTCTACCAGCAAATTTTAGTACTTTTATATATCTACTAGCAAATCTTACTAGCAAATTTTCTACTAGCAAATTTTATAGGTCTACAAACAAATTTTCAATTCGTATTCAGATCTATACCTCATTATTTAAACGATGTGTCCCTTTGTCCCGGTCGTTATTTATAGTCCCTGTGTCTCGGTCGTCATTTATATTCCCTGTGTCCCAGCGTCCCGGTCGTCATTTGTGTCCCGGTGTCCCGGTCTGTAATTTCTCTTCGAACAATCCCTGTGTCCCGGTCGTCATTTATATATCTTCCCTGTACCCCCGTCGTCCCCTTTGTAGTTGTGTCACTGTGTCCCGGTCGTCATTTATATTCCCTGTGTCCCGGTGTCCCAGTCTGTAATTTCTCTTTGAGGTTCCCGGTCGTCATTTATATTCCCTGTATTCCCGTGTCCCGGTCGTCATTTGTGTCCCGGTCTGTAATTTCATCAGTTGACAAACATGACGTCAGTCGACACACAATTTCATGACGCATACAGCTCAATTCTTACAATGACGTCAGTCGACACACCTGACGTCACTCGACAGACACACAGACAACTTATTTTTATATATATAGATATATAGCTGTTGTGTGGGGGGCTTGGGGGGGTTGCATCGCGCCCCCAAGCCCCCCGCGCGCGTAAGTCGTTACACGCCATATTAGTTACCTGCCATTGTAGTTTATGTCCCTGTGTCCCACCTGTGAATTGAGATAGATATAAATATATATATTTTTTGAACTACATAAAACTTGCGAATATACAACATTCTTCGCTGTCCAATTTAACTACGTAAAACTTAAGAATATACAACATTCTTCCATGTCCCATTGTTTGTGCATATAAATAGATTGTTAGGTTTACCAACTCTTGAACATGCAACATAAAATTGTCCATGGGAAAAGCAATCCGTATTCAGATCTCTTTGAGGTATGTCTGTGGAAAAAATGAAGATATTAGACTATTTTATGATTGCAAATGGTAAAGAATGTGATTAAAGGCTCTTTTCCTATGTCAAAAGCTTTAGTTTTCGAGGGTAATAGCTACGTATGTTGAAAAAATGAAGATATTAGACTTTTTTATGATTGCAAATGGTAAAGAATGTGATTAAAGACTCTTTTCCTATTTCAAAAGTTTTAGTTTCCGAGGGTAATAGCTCCGTATGTTGAAAAAATGAAGATATTAGACTATTTTATGATTGCAAATGGTAAAGAATGTGATTAAAGGCTCTTTTCCTATGTCAAAAGTTTTAGTTTTCGAGGGTAATAGCTACGTATGTTGAAAAAAAGAATATATTAGACTATTTTATGATTGCAAATGGTAAAGAATGTTATTAAAAGCTCTTTTCCTATTTCAAAAGTTTTAGTTTTCGAGGGTAATAGCTACGTGTGTTGAAAAAATGAAGATATTAGACTAGTTTATGATTGCAAATGGTAAAGAATGTGATTAAAGGCTCTTTTCCTATTTCAAAAGTTTTAGTTTTTGAGGGTAATAGCTATGTCTGTGGAAAAAATGAAGATATCAGACTATTTTATGATTGCAAATGGTAAAGAATGTGATTAAAGGCTCTTTTCCTATTTCAAAAGTATTAGTTTTCGAGGGTAATAGCTATGTCTGTGGAAAAAAATGAAGATATTAGACTATTTTATGATTGCAAATGGTAAAGAATGTGATTAAAGGCTCTTTTCCTATGTCAAAAGTTTTAGTTTTCGAGGGTAATAGCTACGTATGTTGAAAAAATGAAGATATTAGACTATTTTATGATTGCAAATGGTAAAGAATGTGATTAAAGGCTCTTTTCCTATTTCAAAGGTTTTAGTTTTCGAATGTAATAGCTACGTATGTTGAAAAAATGAAGATATTAGACTATTTTATGATTGCAAATGGTAAAGAATGTGATTAAAGGCTCTTTTCCTATTTCAAAAGTTTTTGTTTTCTACGGTAATAGCTATGTATGTTGAAAAAATGAAGATATTAGACTATTTTATGATTGCAAATGGTAAAGAATGTGATTAAAGGCTCTTTTCCTATGTCAAAAGTTTTAGTTTTCGAGGGTAATAGCTACGTATGTTGAAAAAATGAAGATATTAGACTATTTTATGATTGCAAATAGTAAAGAATGTGATTTAAGGCTCTTTTCCTAATTCAAAAGTTTTAGTTTTCGAGGGTAATAGCTATGTCTGTGGAAAAAATGAAGATATTAGACTATTCTATGATTGCAAAGGGTAAAGAATGTGATTAAAGGCTCTTTTCCTATGTCAAAAGTTTTAGTTTTCGAGGGTAATAGCTACGTACGTTGACAAAATGAAGATATTAGACTATTTTATGATTGCAAATGGTAAAGAATGTGATTAAAGGCTCTTTTCCTATGTCAAAAGTTTTAGTTTTGGAGGGTAATAGCTACGTATGTTGAACGTATACGTACGTATGGTTTCCTTGAAATAGGAAAAGAGCCTTTAATCACATTCTTTACCATTTGTAATCATAAAATAGTCTAATATCTTCATTTTTTCCACAGACATAGCTATTACACTCGAAAACTAAAACTTTTGAAATAGGAAAAGAGCCTTTAATGACATTCTTTACCATTTGCAATCATAAACTAGTCTAATATCTTCATTTTTTCAACATACGTAGCTATTACCCTCGAAAGCTAAAACTTTTGAAAGAGAAAAAGAGCCTTTAATCACATTCTTTACCATTTGCAATCATAAAATAGTCTAATATCTTCATTTTTTAAACATACGTAGCTATTACATTCGAAAACTAAAACTTTTGACATAGGAAAAGAGCCTTTAATCACATTCTTTACCATTTGCAATCACAAAAATAGTCTAATATCTTCATTTTTTCAACATACGTAGCTATTACCCTCGGAAACTAAAACTTTTGAAATAGGAAAAGAGCCTTTAATCACATTCTTTACCATTTGCAATAATAAAATAGTCTAAAATCTTCATTTTTTCAACATACGTAGCTATTACCCTCGAAAACTAAAACTTTTGACATAGGAAAAGAGCCTTTAATCACATTCTTTACCATTTGCAATCATAAAATTGTCTAATATCTTCATTTTTTAACATACGTAGCTATTACCCTCGAAAACTAAAACTTTTGAAATAGGAAAAGAGCCTTTAATCACATTCTTTACCATTTGCAATCATAAAATAGTCTAATATCCTCATTTTTTCAACATACGTAGCTATTACCCTCGAAAACTAAAACTTTTGAAATAGGAAAAGAGCCTTTAATCACATTCTTTACCATTTGCAATCATAAAATAGTCTAATATCTTCATTTTTTCAACATACGTAGCTATTACCCTCGAAAACTAAAACTTTTGACATAGGAAAAGAGCCTTTAATCACATTCTTTACCATTTGCAATCATAAAATTTTCTAATATCTTCATTTTTTCAACATACGTAGCTATTACCCTCGAAAACTAAAACTTTTGAAATAGGAAAAGAGCCTTTAATCACATTCTTTACCATTTGCAATCATAAAATAGTCTAATATCTTCTTTTTTTCAACATACGTAGCTATTACCCACGAAAACTAAAACTTTTGAAATAGGAAAAGAGCCCTTAATCACATTCTTTACCATTTGCAATCATAAAATAGTCTAATATCTTCATTTTTTCCACAGACATAGCTATTACCCTCGAAAACTAAAACTTTTAAAATAGGAAAAGAGCCTTTAATCACATTCTTTACTATTTGCAATCATAAAATAGTCTAATATCTTCATTTTTTAACATACGTAGCTATTACCCTCAAAAACTAAAACTTTTGAAATAGGAAAGAGCCTTTAATCACATTCTTTACCATTTGCAATCATAAAATAGTCTAATATCCTCATTTTTTCAACATACGTAGCTATTACCCTCGAAAACTAAAACTTTTGAAATAGGAAAAGAGCCTTTAATCACATTCTTTACCATTTGCAATCATAAAATAGTCTAATATCTTCATTTTTTCAACATACGTAGCTATTACCCTCGAAAACTAAAACTTTTGACATAGGAAAAGAGCCTTTAATCACATTCTTTACCATTTGCAATCATAAAATTTTCTAATATCTTCATTTTTTCAACATACGTAGCTATTACCCTCGAAAACTAAAACTTTTGAAATAGGAAAAGAGCCTTTAATCACATTCTTTACCATTTGCAATCATAAAATAGTCTAATATCTTCATTTTTTCAACATACGTAGCTATTACCCACGAAAACTAAAACTTTTGAAATAGGAAAAGAGCCTTTAATCACATTCTTTACCATTTGCAATCATAAAATAGTCTAATATCTTCATTTTTTCAACATACATAGCTATTAACCTCGAAAACTAAAACTTTTGACATAGGAAAAGAGCCTTTAATCACATTCTTTACCATTTGCAATCATCAAATAGTCTAATATCTTCATTTTTTCAACACACGTAGCTATTACCCTAGAAAACTAAAACTTTTGAAATAGGAAAAGAGCCTTTAATCACATTCTTTACCATTTGCAATCATAAAATAGTCTCATTTCTTCATTTTTTTCAACATACTTAGCTATTACCCTCGGAAACTAAAACTTTTGAAATAGGAAAAGAGCCTTTAATCACATTCTTTACCATTTGCAATCATAAAATAGTCTAATATCTTCATTTTTTTCAACATACGTAGCTATTACCCTCGAAAGCTAAAACTTTTGACATAGGAAAAGAGCCTTTAATCACACTCTTTACCATTTGCAATCATAAAATAGTCTAATATCTTCATTTTTTCCAAAGACATAGCTATTACCCTCGAAAACTAATACTTTTGAAATAGGAAAAGAGCCTTTAATCACATTCTTTACCATTTGCAATCATAAAATAGTCTAATATCTTCATTTTTTCCACAGACATAGCTATTACCCTCGAAAACTAAAACTTTTGAAATAGGAAAAGAGCCTTTAATCACATTCTTTACCATTTGCAATCATAAAATAGTCTAATATCTTCATTTTTTCCAAACACATAGCTATTACCCTCGAAAACTAATCTTTTGAAATAGGAAAAGAGCCCTTAATCACATTCTTTACCATTTGCAATCATAAAATAGTCTAATATCTTCATTTTTTCAACATACGTAGCTATTACCCTCGAAAGCTAAAACTTTTGACATAGGAAAAGAGCCTTTAATCACATTCTTTACCATTTGCAATCATAAAATAGTCTAATATCTTCATTTTTTTCCAAAGACATAGCTATTACCCTCGAAAACTAAAACTTTTGAAATAGGAAAAGAGCCTTTAATCACATTCTTTACCATTTGCAATCATAAACTAGTCTAATATCTTCATTTTTTCAACACACGTAGCTATTACCCTCGAAAACTAAAACTTTTGAAATAGGAAAAGAGCTTTTAATAACATTCTTTACCATTTGCAATCATAAAATAGTCTAATATATTCATTTTTTCAACAAACGTAGCTATTACCCTCGAAAACTAAAACTTTTGACATAGGAAAAGAGCCTTTAATCACATTCTTTACCATTTGCAATCATAAAATAGTCTAATATCTTCATTTTTTTCAACATACGGAGCTATTACCCTCGGAAACTAAAATTTTTGAAATAGGAAAAGAGTCTTTAATCACATTCTTTACCATTTGCAATCATAAAAAAGTCTAATATCTTCATTTTTTCAACATACGTAGCTATTACCCTCGAAAACTAAAACTTTTGACATAGGAAAAGAGCCTTTAATCACATTCTTTACCATTTGCAATTATAAAATAGTCTAATATCTTCATTTTTTTCAACTTACGTAGCTATTACCCCTCAAAAACTAAAACTTTTGAAATAGGAAAAGAGCCTTTAATCACATTCTTTACCATTTGCAATCATAAAATAGTCTAATATCTTAATTTTTTCCACAGACAAAGCTCTTACCCCCGAAAACTAAAACTTTTGAAATAGGAAAAGAGCCTTTAATCACATTCTTTACCATTTGCAATCATAAAATAGTCTAATATCTTCATTTTTTCAACATACGTAGCTATTACCCTCGAAAACTAAAACTTTTGAAATAGGAAAAGAGCCTTTAATCACATTCTTTACCATGTGCAATCATAATATAGTCTAATATCTTCATTTTTTTCAACATACGTAGCTATTACCCTCGAAAACTAAAACTTTTGACATAGGAAAAGAGCCTTTAATCACATTCTTTACCATATGCAATCATAAAATTGTCTAATATCTTTATTTTTTCCACAGACATTGCTATTACCCTCGAAAACTAAAACTTTTGACATAGGAAAAGAGCCTTTAATCACATTCTTTACCATGTGTAATCATAAAATAGTCTAATATCTTCATTTTTTCAACATACGTAGCTATTACCCTCGAAAACTAAAACTTTTGAAATTGGAAAAGAGCCTTTAATCACATTCTTTACCATTTGCAATCATAAAATAGTCTAATATGTTCATTTTTTCAACATACGTAGCTCTTACCCCCCGAAAACTAAAACTTTTGACATAGGAAAATAGCCTTTAATCACATTCTTTACCATTTGCAATCATAAAATAGTCTAATATCTTCATTTTTTCAACATACGTAGCTATTACCCTCTAAAACTAAAACTTTTGAAATAGGAAAAGAGCCTTTAATCATATTCTTTACCATGTGCAATCATAAAATAGTCTAATATCTTCATTTTTTCAACATACGTAGCTATTACCCTCAAAAACTAGAACTTTTGAAATAGGAAAAGAGCCTTTAATCACATTATTTACCATGTGCAATCATAAAATAGTCTAATATCTTCATTTTTTCAACATACGTAGCTATTACCCTCGAAAACTAAAACTTTTGAAATAGGAAAAGAGCCTTTAATCACATTCTTTACCATTTGCAATCATAAAATAGTCTAATATCTTCATTTTTTCAACATACGTAGCTATTACCCTCGAAAACTAAAACTTTTGAAATAGGAAAAGAGCCTATAATCACATTCTTTACCATTTGCAATCATAAAATAGTCTAATATCTTCATTTTTCCACAGACATAGCTATTACCCTCGAAAACTAAAACTTTTGAAATAGGAAAAGAGCCTTTAATCACATTCTTTACCATTTGCAATCATTAACTAGTCTAATATCTTCATTTTTTCAACATACGTAGCTATTACCCTCGAAAGCTAAAACTTTTGAAATAGGAAAAGAGCCTTTAATCACATTCTTTACCATTTGCAATCATAAAATAGTCTAATATCTTCATTTTTTCAACATACGTAGCTATTACCCTCGAAAACTAAAACTTTTGACATAGAAAAAAAGCCTTTAATCACATTCTTTACCATTTGCAATCATAAAATAGTCTAATATCTTCATTTTTTCAACATACGTAGCTATTACCCTCGAAAACTAAAACTTTTGAAATAGGAAAAGAGCCTTTAATCACATTCTTTACCATTTGCAATCATAAACTAGTCTAATATCTTCATTTTTTCAACATACGTAGCTATTACCCTCGGAAACTAAAACTTTTGAAATAGGAAAAGAGCCTTTAATCACATTCTTTACCATTTGCAATAATAAAATAGTCTAAAATCTTCATTTTTTCAACATACGTAGCTATTACCCTCGAAAACTAAAACTTTTGACATAGGAAAAGAGCCTTTAATCACATTCTTTACCATTTGCAATCATAAAATTGTCTAATATCTTCATTTTTTAACATACGTAGCTATTACCCTCGAAAACTAAAACTTTTGAAATAGGAAAAGAGCCTTTAATCACATTCTTTACCATTTGCAATCATAAAATAGTCTAATATCCTCATTTTTTCAACATACGTAGCTATTACCCTCGAAAACTAAAACTTTTGAAATAGGAAAAGAGCCTTTAATCACATTCTTTACCATTTGCAATCATAAAATAGTCTAATATCTTCATTTTTTCAACATACGTAGCTATTACCCTCGAAAACTAAAACTTTTGACATAGGAAAAGAGCCTTTAATCACATTCTTTACCATTTGCAATCATAAAATTTTCTAATATCTTCATTTTTTCAACATACGTAGCTATTACCCTCGAAAACTAAAACTTTTGAAATAGGAAAAGAGCCTTTAATCACATTCTTTACCATTTGCAATCATAAAATAGTCTAATATCTTCTTTTTTTCAACATACGTAGCTATTACCCACGAAAACTAAAACTTTTGAAATAGGAAAAGAGCCCTTAATCACATTCTTTACCATTTGCAATCATAAAATAGTCTAATATCTTCATTTTTTCCACAGACATAGCTATTACCCTCGAAAACTAAAACTTTTAAAATAGGAAAAGAGCCTTTAATCACATTCTTTACTATTTGCAATCATAAAATAGTCTAATATCTTCATTTTTTAACATACGTAGCTATTACCCTCAAAAACTAAAACTTTTGAAATAGGAAAAGAGCCTTTAATCACATTCTTTACCATTTGCAATCATAAAATAGTCTAATATCCTCATTTTTTCAACATACGTAGCTATTACCCTCGAAAACTAAAACTTTTGAAATAGGAAAAGAGCCTTTAATCACATTCTTTACCATTTGCAATCATAAAATAGTCTAATATCTTCATTTTTTCAACATACGTAGCTATTACCCTCGAAAACTAAAACTTTTGACATAGGAAAAGAGCCTTTAATCACATTCTTTACCATTTGCAATCATAAAATTTTCTAATATCTTCATTTTTTCAACATACGTAGCTATTACCCTCGAAAACTAAAACTTTTGAAATAGGAAAAGAGCCTTTAATCACATTCTTTACCATTTGCAATCATAAAATAGTCTAATATCTTCATTTTTTCAACATACGTAGCTATTACCCACGAAAACTAAAACTTTTGAAATAGGAAAAGAGCCTTTAATCACATTCTTTACCATTTGCAATCATAAAATAGTCTAATATCTTCATTTTTTCAACATACATAGCTATTAACCTCGAAAACTAAAACTTTTGACATAGGAAAAGAGCCTTTAATCACATTCTTTACCATTTGCAATCATCAAATAGTCTAATATCTTCATTTTTTCAACACACGTAGCTATTACCCTAGAAAACTAAAACTTTTGAAATAGGAAAAGAGCCTTTAATCACATTCTTTACCATTTGCAATCATAAAATAGTCTAATATCTTCATTTTTTCAACATACGTAGCTATTACCCTCGGAAACTAAAACTTTTGAAATAGGAAAAGAGCCTTTAATCACATTCTTTACCATTTGCAATCATAAAATAGTCTAATATCTTCATTTTTTTCAACATACGTAGCTATTACCCTCGAAAGCTAAAACTTTTGACATAGGAAAAGAGCCTTTAATCACACTCTTTACCATTTGCAATCATAAAATAGTCTAATATCTTCATTTTTTCCAAAGACATAGCTATTACCCTCGAAAACTAATACTTTTGAAATAGGAAAAGAGCCTTTAATCACATTCTTTACCATTTGCAATCATAAAAATAGTCTAATATCTTCATTTTTTCCACAGACATAGCTATTACCCTCGAAAACTAAAACTTTTGAAATAGGAAAAGAGCCTTTAATCACATTCTTTACCATTTGCAATCATAAAATAGTCTAATATCTTCATTTTTTCCAAAGACATAGCTATTACCCTCGAAAACTAATCTTTTGAAATAGGAAAAGAGCCTTTAATCACATTCTTTACCATTTGCAATCATAAAATAGTCTAATATCTTCATTTTTTCAACATACGTAGCTATTACCCTCGAAAGCTAAAACTTTTGACATAGGAAAAGAGCCTTTAATCACATTCTTTACCATTTGCAATCATAAAATAGTCTAATATCTTCATTTTTTCCAAAGACATAGCTATTACCCTCGAAAACTAATACTTTTGAAATAGGAAAAGAGCCTTTAATCACATTCTTTACCATTTGCAATCATAAACTAGTCTAATATCTTCATTTTTTCAACACACGTAGCTATTACCCTCGAAAACTAAAACTTTTGAAATAGGAAAAGAGCTTTTAATAACATTCTTTACCATTTGCAATCATAAAATAGTCTAATATATTCATTTTTTCAACAAACGTAGCTATTACCCTCGAAAACTAAAACTTTTGACATAGGAAAAGAGCCTTTAATCACATTCTTTACCATTTGCAATCATAAAATAGTCTAATATCTTCATTTTTTTTCAACATACGGAGCTATTACCCTCGGAAACTAAAATTTTTGAAATAGGAAAAGAGTCTTTAATCACATTCTTTACCATTTGCAATCATAAAAAAGTCTAATATCTTCATTTTTTCAACATACGTAGCTATTACCCTCGAAAACTAAAACTTTTGACATAGGAAAAGAGCCTTTAATCACATTCTTTACCATTTGCAATTATAAAATAGTCTAATATCTTCATTTTTTCAACTTACGTAGCTATTACCCTCAAAAACTAAAACTTTTGAAATAGGAAAAGAGCCTTTAATCACATTCTTTACCATTTGCAATCATAAAATAGTCTAATATCTTAATTTTTTCCACAGACAAAGCTCTTACCCCCGAAAACTAAAACTTTTGAAATAGGAAAAGAGCCTTTAATCACATTCTTTACCATTTGCAATCATAAAATAGTCTAATATCTTCATTTTTTCAACATACGTAGCTATTACCCTCGAAAACTAAAACTTTTGAAATAGGAAAAGAGCCTTTAATCACATTCTTTACCATGTGCAATCATAATATAGTCTAATATCTTCATTTTTTCAACATACGTAGCTATTACCCTCGAAAACTAAAACTTTTGACATAGGAAAAGAGCCTTTAATCACATTCTTTACCATATGCAATCATAAAATTGTCTAATATCTTTATTTTTTCCACAGACATTGCTATTACCCTCGAAAACTAAAACTTTTGACATAGGAAAAGAGCCTTTAATCACATTCTTTACCATGTGTAATCATAAAATAGTCTAATATCTTCATTTTTTCAACATACGTAGCTATTACCCTCGAAAACTAAAACTTTTGAAATTGGAAAAGAGCCTTTAATCACATTCTTTACCATTTGCAATCATAAAATAGTCTAATATGTTCATTTTTTCAACATACGTAGCTCTTACCCCCCGAAAACTAAAACTTTTGACATAGGAAAATAGCCTTTAATCACATTCTTTACCATTTGCAATCATAAAATAGTCTAATATCTTCATTTTTTCAACATACGTAGCTATTACCCTCTAAAACTAAAACTTTTGAAATAGGAAAAGAGCCTTTAATCATATTCTTTACCATGTGCAATCATAAAATAGTCTAATATCTTCATTTTTTCAACATACGTAGCTATTACCCTCAAAAACTAGAACTTTTGAAATAGGAAAAGAGCCTTTAATCACATTATTTACCATGTGCAATCATAAAATAGTCTAATATCTTCATTTTTTCAACATACGTAGCTATTACCCTCGAAAACTAAAACTTTTGACATAGGAAAAGAGCCTTTAATCACATTCTTTACCATT
>NW_027063665.1:64119-87351 GCF_032884065.1 Artemia franciscana
TTTTGACATAGAAAAAAAGCCTTTAATCACATTCTTTACCATTTGCAATCATAAAATAGTCTAATATCTTCATTTTTTCAACATACGTAGCTATTACCCTCGAAAACTAAAACTTTTGACATAGAAAAAAAGCCTTTAATCACATTCTTTACCATTTGCAATCATAAAATAGTCTAATATCTTCATTTTTTCAACATACGTAGCTATTACCCTCGAAAACTAAAACTTTTGACATAGGAAAAGAGCCTTTAATCACATTCTTTACCATGTGTAATCACATTCTTTACCATTTGCAATCATAAAATAGTCTAATATCTTCATTTTTTCAACATACGTAGCTATTACCCTCGAAAACTAAAACTTTTGACATAGAAAAAAAGCCTTTAATCACATTCTTTACCATTTGCAATCATAAAATAGTCTAATATCATCATTTTTTCAACATACGTAGCTATTACCCTCGGAAACTAAAACTTTTGAAATAGGAAAAGAGCCTTTAATCACATTCTTTACTATTTTCAATCATAAAATAGTCTAATATCTTCATTTTTTCAACATACGTAGCTATTACCCTCGAAAACTAAAACTTCTGACATAGGAAAAGAGCCTTTAATCCCATTCTTTACCATTTGCAATCATAAAATAGTCTAATATCTTCATTTTTTCCACAGACATAGCTATTACCCTCGAAAACTAATACTTTTGAAATAGGAAAATAGCCTTTAATCACATTCTTTACCATTTGCAATCATAAAATAGTCTAATATCTTCATTTTTTCCACAGACATAGCTATTACCCTCGAAAACTAAAACTTTTGAAATAGGAAAAGAGCCTTTAATCACATTCTTTACCATTTGCAATCATAAACTAGTCTAATATCTTCATTTTTTCAACATACGTAGCTATTACCCTCGAAAGCTAAAACTTTTGAAATAGGAAAAGAGCCTTTAATCACATTCTTTACCATTTGCAATCATAAAATAGTCTAATATCTTCATTTTTTCAACATACGTAGCTATTACCCTCGAAAACTAAAACTTTTGACATAGAAAAAGAGCCTTTAATCACAATCTTTACCATTTGCAATCATAAAATAGTCTAATATCTTCATTTTTTCAACATACGTAGCTATTACCCTCGAAAACTAAAACTTTTGAAATAGGAAAAGAGCCTTTAATCACATTCTTTACCATGTGCAATCATAAAATAGTCTAATATCTTCATTTTTTCAACATACGTAGCTATTACCCTCGAAAACTAATACTTTTGAAATAGGAAAATAGCCTTTAATCACATTCTTTACCATTTGCAATCATAAAATAGTCTAATATCTTCATTTTTTCCACAGACATAGCTATTACCCTCGAAAACTAAAACTTTTGAAATAGGAAAAGAGCCTTTAATCACATTCTTTACCATTTGCAATCATAAACTAGTCTAATATCTTCATTTTTTCAACATACGTAGCTATTACCCTCGAAAACTAAAACTTTTGACATAGGAAAAGAGCCTTTAATCACATTCTTTACCATGTGCAATCATAAAATTGTCTAATATCCTTATTTTTTCCACAGACATTGCTATTACCCTCGAAAACTAAAACTTTTGACATAGGAAAAGAGCCTTTAATCACATTCTTTACCATGTGTAATCATAAAATAGTCTAATATCTTCATTTTTTCAACATACGTAGCTATTACCCTCGAAAACTAAAACTTTTGAAATTGGAAAAGAGCCTTTAACCACATTCTTTACCATTTGCAATCATAAAATAGTCTAATATGTTCATTTTTTCAACATACATAGCTCTTACCCCCGAAAACTAAAACTTTTGACATAGGAAAATAGCCTTTAATCACATTATTTACCATTTGCAATCATAAAATAGTCTAATATCTTCATTTTTTCAACATACGTAGCTATTACCCTCTAAAACTAAAACTTTTGAAATAGGAAAAGAGCCTTTAATCATATTCTTTACCATGTGCAATCATAAAATAGTCTAATATCTTCATTTTTTCAACATACGTAGCTATTACCCTCGAAAACTAGAACTTTTGAAATAGGAAAAGAGCCTTTAATCACATTATTTACCATGTGCAATCATAAAATAGTCTAATATCATCATTTTTTCAACTTACGTAGCTATTACCCTCGAAAACTAAAACTTTTGATATAGGAAAAGAGCCTTTAATCACATTCTTTACCATTTGCAATCATAAAATAGTCTAATATCTTCATTTTTTCAACATACGTAGCTATTACCCTCGAAAACTAAAACTTTTGAAATAGGAAAAGAGCCTTTAATCACATTCTTTACCATTTGCAATCATAAAATAGTCTAATATCATCATTTTTTCAACATATGTAGCTATTACCCTCGGAAACTAAAACTTTTGAAATAGGAAAAGAGCCTTTAATCACATTCTTTACCATTTTCAATCATAAAATAGTCAAATATCTTCATTTTTTCAACATACGTAGCTATTACCCTCGAAAACTAAAACTTCTGACATAGGAAAAGAGCCTTTAATCCCATTCTTTACCATTTGCAATCATAAAATAGTCTAATATCTTCATTTTTTCCACAGACATAGCTATTACCCTCGAAAACTAATACTTTTGAAATAGGAAAATAGCCTTTAATCACATTCTTTACTATTTGCAATCATAAAATAGTCTAATATCTTCATTTTTTCCACAGACATAGCTATTACCCTCGAAAACTAAAACTTTTGAAATAGGAAAAGAGCCTTTAATCACATTCTTTACCATTTGCAATCATAAACTAGTCTAATATCTTCATTTTTTCAACATACGTAGCTATTACCCTCGAAAGCTAAAACTTTTGAAATAGGAAAAGAGCCTTTAATCACATTCTTTACCATTTGCAATCATAAAATAGTGTAATATCTTCATTTTTTCAACATACGTAGCTATTACCCTCGAAAACTAAAACTTTTGACATAGAAAAAAAGCCTTTAATCACATTCTTTACCATTTGCAATCATAAAATAGTCTAATATCTTCATTTTTTCAACATACGTAGCTATTACCCTCGAAAACTAAAACTTTTGAAATAGGAAAAGAGCCTTTAATCACATTCTTTACCATGTGCAATCATAAAATAGTCTAATATCTTCATTTTTTCAACATACGTAGCTATTACCCTCGAAAACTAAAACTTTTGACATAGGAAAAGAGCCTTTAATCACATTCTTTACCATGTGTAATCATAAAATAGTCTAATATCTTCATTTTTTCAACATACGTAGCTATTACCCTCGAAAACTAAAACTTTTGAAATTGGAAAAGAGCCTTTAATCACATTCTTTACCATTTGCAATCATAAAATAGTCTAATATGTTCATTTTTTCAACATACGTAGCTCTTACCCCCGAAAACTAAAACTTTTGACATAGGAAAATAGCCTTTAATCACATTCTTTACCATTTGCAATCATAAAATAGTCTAATATCTTCATTTTTTCAACATACGTAGCTATTACCCTCTAAAACTAAAACTTTTGAAATAGGAGAAGAGCCTTTAATCATATTCTTTACCATGTGCAATCATAAAATAGTCTAATATCTTCATTTTTTCAACATACGTAGCTATTACCCTCGAAAACTAGAACTTTTTAAATAGGAAAAGAGCCTTTAATCACATTATTTACCATGTGCAATCATAAAATAGTCTAATATCTTCATTTTTTCAACATACGTAGCTATTACCCTCGAAAACTAAAACTTTTGAAATAGGAAAAGAGCCTTTAATCACATTCTTTACCATTTGCAATCATAAAATAGTCTAATATCTTCATTTTTTCAACATACGTAGCTATTACCCTCGAAAACTAAAACTTTTGAAATAGGAAAAGAGCCTTTAATCACATTCTTTACCATTTGCAATCATAAAATAGTCTAATATCATCATTTTTTCAACATATGTAGCTATTACCCTCGGAAACTAAAACTTTTGAAATAGGAAAAGAGCCTTTAATCACATTCTTTACCATTTGCAATCATAAAATAGTCTAATATCTTCATTTTTTCAACATACGTAGCTATTACCCTCGAAAACTAAAACTTTTGACATAGGAAAAGAGCCTTTAATCCCATTCTTTACCATTTGCAATCATAAAATAGTCTAATATCTTCATTTTTCCACAGACATAGCTATTACCCTCGAAAACTAATACTTTTGAAATAGGAAAATAGCCTTTAATCACATTCTTTACCATTTGCAATCATAAAATAGTCTAATATCTTCATTTTTTCAACATACGTAGCTATTACCCTCGGACACTAAAACTTTTGAAATAGGAAAAGAGCCTTTAATCATATTCTTTACCATTTGCAATCATAAAATAGTCTAATATCTTCATTTTTTTCAACATACGTAGCTATTACCCTCGAAATCTAAAACTTTTGACATAGGAAAAGAGCCTTTAATCACACTCTTTACCATTTGCAATCATAAAATAGTCTAATATCTTCATTTTTTCCAAAGACATAGCTATTACCCTCGAAAACTAAGACTTTTGAAATAGGAAAAGAGCCTTTATTCACATTCTTTACCATGTGCAATCATAAAATAGTCTAATATCTTCATTTTTTCCAAAGACATAGCTATTACCCTCGAAAACTAAGACTTTTGAAATAGGAAAAGAGCCTTTAATCACATTCTTTACCATTTGCAATCATAAAATAGTCTAATATCTTCATTTTTTCAACATACGTAGCTATTACCCTCGAAAGCTAAAACTTTTGACATAGGAAAAGAGCCTTTAATCACATTCTTTACCATTTGCAATCATAAAATAGTCTAATATCTTCATTTTTTCCAAAGACATAGCTATTACCCTCGAAAACTAATACTTTTGAAATAGGAAAAGAGCCTTTAATCACATTCTTTACCATTTGCAATCATAAACTAGTCTAATATCTTCATTTTTTCAACACACGTAGCTATTACCCTCGAAAACTAAAACTTTTGAAATAGGAAAAGAGCTTTTAATAACATTCTTTACCATTTGCAATCATAAAATAGTCTAATATATTCATTTTTTCAACAAACGTAGCTATTACCCTCGAAAACTAAAACTTTTGACATAGGAAAAGAGTCTTTAATCACATTCTTTACCATTTGCAATCATAAAATAGTCTAATATCTTCATTTTTTTCAACATACGTAGCTATTACCCTCGGAAACTAAAATTTTTGAAATAGGAAAAGAGTCTTTAATCACATTCTTTACCATTTGCAATCATAAAAAAGTCTAATATCTTCATTTTTTCAACATACGTAGCTATTACCCTCGAAAACTAAAACTTTTGACATAGGAAAAGAGCCTTTAATCACATTCTTTACCATTTGCAATTATAAAATAGTCTAATATCTTCATTTTTTCAACTTACGTAGCTATTACCCTCAAAAACTAAAACTTTTGAAATAGGAAAAGAGCCTTTAATCACATTCTTTACCATTTGCAATCATAAAATAGTCTAATATCTTAATTTTTTCCACAGACAAAGCTCTTACCCCCGAAAACTAAAACTTTTGAAATAGGAATAGAGCCTTTAATCACATTCTTTACCATTTGTAATCATAAAATAGTCTAATATTATCATTTTTTCAACATACGTAGCTATTACCCTCAAAAACTAAAACTTTTGACATAGGAAAAGAGCCTTTAATCACATTCTTTACCATGTGCAATCATAAAATAGTCTAATATCTTCATTTTTTCAACATACGTAGCTATTACCCTCGAAAACTAAAACTTTTGAAATAGGAAAAGAGCCTTTAATCACATTCTTTACCATGTGCAATCATAATATAGTCTAATATCTTCATTTTTTCAACATACGTAGCTATTACCCTCGAAAACTAAAACTTTTGACATAGGAAAAGAGCCTTTAATCACATTCTTTACCATATGCAATCATAAAATTGTCTAATATCTTTATTTTTTCCACAGACATTGCTATTACCCTCGAAAACTGAAACTTTTGACATAGGAAAAGAGCCTTTAATCACATTCTTTACCATGTGTAATCATAAAATAGTCTAATATCTTCATTTTTTCAACATACGTAGCTATTACCCTCGAAAACTAAAACTTTTGAAATTGGAAAAGAGCCTTTAATCACATTCTTTACCATTTGCAATCATAAAATAGTCTAATATGTTCATTTTTTCAACATACGTAGCTCTTACCCCCGAAAACTAAAACTTTTGACATAGGAAAATAACCTTTAATCACATTCTTTACCATTTGCAATCATAAACTAGTCTAACATCTTCATTTTTTCAACATACGTAGCTATTACCCTCTAAAACTAAAACTTTTAAATAGGAAAAGAGCCTTTAATCATATTCTTTACCATGTGCAATCATAAAATAGTCTATTATCTTCATTTTTTCAACATACGTAGCTATTACCCTCGAAAACTAGAACTTTTGAAATAGGAAAAGAGCCTTTAATCACATTATTTACCATGTGCAATCATAAAATAGTCTAATATCTTCATTTTTTCAACATACGTAGCTATTACCCTCGAAAACTAAAACTTTTGAAATAGGAAAAGAGCCTTTAATCACATTCTTTACCATTTGCAATCATAAAATAGTCTAATATCTTCATTTTTTCAACATACGTAGCTATTACCCTCGAAAACTAAAACTTTTGAAATAGGAAAAGAGCCTTTAATCACATTCTTTACCATTTGCAATCATAAAATAGTCTAATATCATCATTTTTTCAACATATGTAGCTATTACCCTCGGAAACTAAAACTTTTGAAATAGGAAAAGAGCCTTTAATCACATTCTTTACCATTTGCAATCATAAAATAGTCTAATATCTTCATTTTTTCAACATACGTAGCTATTACCCTCGAAAACTAAAACTTCTGACATAGGAAAAGAGCCTTTAATCCCATTCTTTACCATTTGCAATCATAAAATAGTCTAATATCTTCATTTTTTCCACAGACATAGCTATTACCCTCGAAAACTAACACTTTTGAAATAGGAAAATAGCCTTTAATCACATTCTTTACCATTTGCAATCATAAAATAGTCTAATATCTTCATTTTTTCCACAGACATAGCTATTACCCTCGAAAACTAAAACTTTTGAAATAGGAAAAGAGCCTTTAATCACATTCTTTACCATTTGCAATCATAAACTAGTCTAATATCTTCATTTTTTCAACATACGTAGCTATTACCCTCGAAAGCTAAAACTTTTGAAATAGGAAAAGAGCCTTTAATCACATTCTTTACCATTTGCAATCATAAAATAGTCTAATATCTTCATTTTTTCAACATACGTAGCTATTACCCTCGAAAACTAAAACTTTTGACATAGAAAAAAAGCCTTTAATCACATTCTTTACCATTTGCAATCATAAAATAGTCTAATATCTTCATTTTTTCAACATACGTAGCTATTACCCTCGAAAACTAAAACTTTTGAAATAGGAAAAGAGCCTTTAATCACATTCTTTACCATGTGCAATCATAAAATAGTCTAATATCTTCATTTTTTCAACATACGTAGCTATTACCCTCGAAAACTAAAACTTTTGACATAGGAAAAGAGCCTTTAATCACATTCTTTACAATGTGTAATCATAAAATAGTCTAATATCTTCATTTTTTCAACATACTTAGCTATTACCCTCGAAAACTAAAACTTTTGAAATTGGAAAAGAGCCTTTAATCACATTCTTTACCATTTGCAATCATAAAATAGTCTAATATGTTCATTTTTTCAACATACGTAGCTCTTACCCCCGAAAACTAAAACTTTTGACATAGGAAAATAGCCTTTAATCACATTCTTTACCATTTGCAATCATAAAATAGTCTAATATCTTCATTTTTTCAACATACGTAGCTATTACCCTCGGAAACTAAAATTTTTGAAATAGGAAAAGAGTCTTTAATCACATTCTTTACCATTTGCAATCATAAAAAAGTCTAATATCTTCATTTTTTCAACATACGTAGCTATTACCCTCGAAAACTAAAACTTTTGACATAGGAAAAGAGCCTTTAATCACATTCTTTACCATTTGCAATTATAAAATAGTCTAATATCTTCATTTTTTCAACTTACGTAGCTATTACCCTCAAAAACTAAAACTTTTGAAATAGGAAAAGAGCCTTTAATCACATTCTTTACCATTTGCAATCATAAAATAGTCTAATATCTTAATTTTTTCCACAGACAAAGCTCTTACCCCCGAAAACTAAAACTTTTGAAATAGGAAAAGAGCCTTTAATCACATTCTTTACCATTTGTAATCATAAAATAGTCTAATATTTTCATTTTTTCAACATACGTAACTATTACCCTCAAAAACTAAAACTTTTGACATAGGAAAAGAGCCTTTAATCACATTCTTTACCATGTGCAATCATAAAATAGTCTAATATCTTCATTTTTTCAACATACGTAGCTATTACCCTCGAAAACTAAAACTTTTGAAATAGGAAAAGAGCCTTTAATCACATTCTTTACCATGTGCAATCATAATATAGTCTAATATCTTCATTTTTTCAACATACGTAGCTATTACCCTCGAAAACTAAAACTTTTGACATAGGAAAAGAGCCTTTAATCACATTCTTTACCATATGCAATCATAAAATTGTCTAATATCTTTATTTTTTCCACAGACATTGCTATTACCCTCGAAAACTAAAACTTTTGACATAGGAAAAGAGCCTTTAATCACATTCTTTACCATGTGTAATCATAAAATAGTCTAATATCTTCATTTTTTCAACATACGTAGCTATTACCCTCGAAAACTAAAACTTTTGAAATTGGAAAAGAGCCTTTAATAACATTCTTTACCATTTGCAATCATAAAATAGTCTAATATGTTCATTTTTTCAACATACGTAGCTCTTACCCCCGAAAACTAAAACTTTTGACATAGGAAAATAGCCTTTAATCACATTCTTTACCATTTGCAATCATAAAATAGTCTAATATCTTCATTTTTTCAACATACGTAGCTATTACCCTCTAAAACTAAAACTTTTGAAATAGGAAAAGAGCCTTTAATCATATTCTTTACCATGTGCAATCATAAAATAGTCTAATATCTTCATTTTTTCAACATACGTAGCTATTACCCTCGAAAACTAGAACTTTTGAAATAGGAAAAGAGCCTTTAATCACATTATTTACCATGTGCAATCATAAAATAGTCTAATATCTTCATTTTTTCAACATACGTAGCTATTACCCTCGAAAACTAAAACTTTTGAAATAGGAAAAGAGCCTTTAATCACATTCTTTACCATTTGCAATCATAAAATAGTCTAATATCTTCATTTTTTCAACATACGTAGCTATTACCCTCGAAAACTAAAACTTTTGAAATAGGAAAAGAGCCTTTAATCACATTCTTTACCATTTGCAATCATAAAATAGTCTAATATCATCATTTTTTCAACATATGTAGCTATTACCCTCGGAAACTAAAACTTTTGAAATAGGAAAAGAGCCTTTAATCACATTCTTTACCATTTGCAATCATAAAATAGTCTAATATCTTCATTTTTTCAACATACGTAGCTATTACCCTCGAAAACTAAAACTTGTGACATAGGAAAAGAGCCTTTAATCCCATTCTTTAACATTAGCAATCATAAAATAGTCTAATATCTTCATTTTTTCCACAGACATAGCTATTACTCTCGAAAACAAATACTTTTGAAATAGGAAAATAGCCTTTAATCACATTCTTTACCATTTGCAATCATAAAATAGTCTAATATCTTCATTTTTTCCACAGACATAGCTATTACCCTCGAAAACTAAAACTTTTGAAATAGGAAAAGAGCCTTTAATCACATTCTTTACCATTTGCAATCATAAACTAGTCTAATATCTTCATTTTTTCAACATACGTAGCTATTACCCTCGAAAGCTAAAACTTTTGAAATAGGAAAAGAGCCTTTAATCACATTCTTTACCATTTGCAATCATAAAATAGTCTAATATCTTCATTTTTTCAACATACGTAGCTATTACCCTCGAAAACTAAAACTTTTGACATAGAAAAAAAGCCTTTAATCACATTCTTTACCATTTGCAATCATAAAATAGTCTAATATCTTCATTTTTTCAACATACGTAGCTATTACCCTCGAAAAATAAAACTTTTGAAATAGGAAAAGAGCCTTTAATCACATTCTTTACCATGTGCAATCATAAAATAGTCTAATATCTTCATTTTTTCAACATACGTAGCTATTACCCTCGAAAACTAAAACTTTTGACATAGGAAAAGAGCCTTTAATCACATTCTTTACCATGTGCAATCATAAAATTGTCTAATATCTTCATTTTTTCAACATACCTAGCTATTACCCTCGAATACTAAAACTTTTGAAATAGGAAAAAAGCCTTTAATCACATTCTTTACCATTTGCAATCATAAAATAGTCTAATATCTTCATTTTTTCAACATAAGTAGCTATTACCCTCGAAAACTAAATCTTTTAAAATAGGAAAAGAGCCTTTAATCACATTCTTTACCATGTGCAATCATAAAATTGTCTAATATCTTCGTTTTTTCCACAGACAAAGCTATTACCCTCGAAAACTAAAACTTTTGACATAGGAAAAGAGCCTTTAATCACATTCTTTACCATGTGCAATCATAAAATAGTCTAATATCTTCATTTTTTCAACCTACGTAGCTATTACCCTCAAAAACTAGAACTTTTGACATCGGAAAAGAGCCTTTAATCACATTCTTTACCATTTGCAATCATAAAATAGTCTAATTTCTTCATTTTTTCCACAGACATAGCTATTACCCTCGAAAACTAAAACTTTTGACATAGGAAAAGAGCCTTTAATCACATTCTTTACCATGTGCAATCATAAAATAGTCTAATATCTTCATTTTTCAACGTACGTAGCTATTACCCTCAAAAACTAAAACTTTTGACATAGGAAAAGAGCCTTTAATCACATTCTTTACCATTTGCAATCATAAAATAGTCTAATTTCTTCATTTTTTCCACAGACATAGCTATTACCCTCGAAAACTAAAACTTTTGACATAGGAAAAGAGCCTTTAATCACATTCTTTACCATGTGCAATCATAAAATAGTCTAATATCTTCATTTTTTCAACGTACTTAGCTATTACCCTCAAAAACTAAAACTTTTGACATAGGAAAAGAGCCTTTAATCACATTCTTTACCATTTGCAGTCATAAAATAGTCTAATATCTTCATTTTTTCACCATACGTAGCTATTACCCTCGAAAACTAAAACTTTTGAAATAGGAAAAGAGCCTTTAATCACATTCTTTACCATTTGCAATCATAAAATAGTCTAATATCTTCATTTTTTCAACATACGTAGCTATTACCCTCGAAAACTAAAACTTTTGAAATAGGAAAAGAGCCTTTAATCACATTCTTTACCCTTTGCAATCATAAAATAGTCTAATATCTTCATTTTTTCAACATACGTAGCTATTACCCTCGGAAACTAAAACTTTTGAAATAGGAAAAGAGCCTTTAATCACATTCTTTACCATTTGCAATCATAAAATAGTCTCGTATCTTCATTTTTTCAACATACGTAGCTATTACCCTCGAAAACTAAAACTTTTGACATAGGAAAAGAGCCTTTAATCACATTCTTTACCATTTGCAATCATAAAATAGTCTAATATCTTCATTATTTCCACAGACATAGCTATTACCCTCGAAAACTAATACTTTTGAAATAGGAAAAGAGCCTTTAATCACATTCTTTACCATTTGCAATCATAAAATAGTCTAATATCTTTATTTTTTCCACAGACATAGCTATTACCCTCAAAAACTAAAACTTTTGAAATAGGAAAAGAGCCTTTAATCACATTTTTTACCATTTGCAATCATAAACTAGTCTCTGTAGGTAGCAAATTACTGAGTAATATGATACTTTTTAGACTGAGACATGCTGTAGACAAAGTTTTAAGGGAAGAACAATGCGGTTTTAGAAAAGGTAGAGGATGTGTCGACCATGTTTTCACTCTGAGGTTAATAATTGAGAAGTCCCTTCGTTGTCAAACACCTTTGGTCCTTAGTTTTATCGATTATGAGCAAGCTTTCGATTCTGTTGATAGAACAGCATTAACAAAGGTCTTATCGTTATATGGTATACCAGAAAAAAACATTAAAGTGATTTGCGCTATGTACGAGAATAATACTGCTGCGGTTAAGGTAGGAAATGAGGTTAGCAACTGGTTTTGTATTAAATCAGGAGTTAAGCATGGTTGTGTTCTATCCCCCTTTATATGGATCATTTTGATGGACTTCGTCTTAAGGAGCACAGGAAAGGCAATTGGAGACCATGGAATCAAATGGGGAGGAAGAACGCTCCTGGACTTAGATTATGCTGATGATTTAAGCATATTAGATGAAAGTGTGAGCAAAATGAATGAATTTTTAGAGGTTTTACGAGTTCAGGGTGCTAAAATAGGCTTGAAAATTAATGTTAAGAAGACTAAGTCACTAAGGTTAGGAATAAGTGAAGATGAACAGGTGACCTTAGGTAACGAAAAGATTGATCAGGTTGGGAGCTTCAGTTACCTTGGTAGTATTATTAGTAAAGATGGTGGGAGCAGTGAAGATGTTAAAAGTAGAATAGCTAAAGCTCAGGGTGTTTTTTCACAGTTAAAAAAAGTTTGGAAGAATAGAAAGATAAGCCTACAAACCAAGATTAGAATATTGGAAGCTACAGTGATGACAGTGGTCAAATATGGCTCTGAAGCATGGACACTCCGAAAAGCAGATGAAAATTTACTAGATGTTTTCCAGAGAAATTGCCTACGGATTGTTCTGGGTACCCGGCTGACTGACCGTATTTCAAACAGTAGGTTGTACGAAAAGTGTGGTTCAATCCCGCTTTCTGGGGCTATAATGAAAGAAAGGTTGAGATGGCTAGGCCACGTTCTACGGATGAAGGATGACAGATTACCGAAGATTGTCCTTTTTGGCCAACCGTCTGGGGCTACACGGAAAGCAGGTCGTCCTTGTCTGGGTTGGGAGGATGTCATAAATAAGGATTTAAAGGAAATGGGAATTTCCTGGGAGGGTGTAAAGAGGGAGGCTTTAAATAGATTAGGTTGGAGGAGGAGCGTGCGTAGCTGTGTTGGCCTCAGGCGGCTTGGTGCTGCAGTGAGTTATTAGTAGTAGTAGTAGTAAACTAGTCTAATATCTTCATTTTTTCAACACACGTAGCTATTACCCTCGAAAACTAAAACTTTTGAAATAGGAAAAGAGCCTTTAATCACATTCTTTACCATTTGCAATCATAAAATAGTCTAATATCTTCATTTTTTCCACAGACAAAGCTATTACCCTCGAAAACTAAAACTTTTGAAATAGGAAAAGAGCCTTTAATCACATTCTTTACCATGTGCAATCATAAAAGAGTCTAATATCTTCATTTTTTCAACATACGTAGCTATTAACCTCGAAAACTAAAACATTTGAAATAGGAAAAGAGCCTTTTTTCACACTCTTTACCATGTGCAATCATAAAATAGTCTAATATCTTCATTTTTTCAAC
This sequence comes from Artemia franciscana, assembly GCF_032884065.1. Lineage (NCBI taxonomy): Eukaryota > Metazoa > Arthropoda > Branchiopoda > Anostraca > Artemiidae > Artemia > Artemia franciscana. The sequence goes on from NW_027063665.1 coordinate 77,733, forward strand.
ATACTTAGCTATTACCCTCGAAAACTAAAACTTTTGACATAGGAAAAGAGCCTTTAATCACATTTTTTACCATTTGCAATCATAAAATAGTCTAATATCTTCATTTTTTCAACATACGTAGCTATTACCCTCGAAAACTAAAACTTTTGACATAGAAAAAGAGCCTTTAATCACATTCTTTACCATTTGCAATCATAAAATAGTCTAATATCTTCATTTTTTCAAGATACGTAGCTATTACCCTCGAAAACTAAAACTTTTGAAATAGGAAAAGAGCCTTTAATTACATTCTTTACCATTTGCAATCATAAAATAGTCTAATATCTTCATTTTTTCCACAGACAAAGCTCTTACCCCCGAAAACTAAAACTTTTGAAATAGGAAAAGAGCCTTTAATCACATTCTTTACCATTTGTAATCATAAAATGTTCTAATATCTTCATTTTTTTCCACAGACAAAGCTATTACCCTCGAAAACTAAAACTTTTGACATAGGAAAAGAGCCTTTAATCACATTCTGTACCATGTGCAATCATAAAATAGTCTAATATCTTCATTTTTTCAACGTAGGTAGCTATTACCCTCGAAAACTAAAACTTTTGACATAGGAAAAGAGCCTTTAATCACATTCTTTACCATTTGCAATCATAGAATAGTCTAATATCTTCATTTTTTCCACAGCCATAGCTATTACCCTCGAAAACTAAAACTTTTGAAATAGGAAAAGAGCCTTTAATCACATTCTTTACTATTTGCAATCATAAAATAGTCTAATATCTTCATTTTTTCAACATACGTAGCTATTACCCTCGAAAACTAAAACTTTTGAAATAGGAAAAGAGCCTTTAATCACATTCTTTACCATTTGCAATCATAAAATAGTCTAATATGTTTATTTTTTCAACATACATAGCTATTACCCTCAAAAACAAAAACTTTTGAAATAGGAAAAGAGCCTTTAATCACATTCTTTACCATTTGCAATCATAAAATAGTCTAATATCTTCTTTTTTTCAACATACGTAGCTATTACCTTTGAAAACTAAAACTTTTGACATAGGAAAAGAGCCTTTAATCACATTCTTTACCATTTGCAATCACAAAATAGTCTAATATCTTCATTTTTTCAACATACGTAGCTATTACCGTCGAAAACTAAAACTTTTGAAATAGGAAAAGAGCCTTTAATCACATTCTTTACCATTTGCAATCATAAAATAGTCTAAAATCTTCATTTTTTCAACATACGTATCTATTACCCTCCAAAACTAAAACTTTTGACATAGGAAAAGAGCCTTTAATCACATTCTTTACCATTTGCAATCATAAAATAGTCTAATATCTTCATTTTTTCAACGTACGTAGCTATTACCCTCGAAAACTAAAACTTTTGACATAGGAAAAGAGCCTTTAATCACATTCTTTACCCTTTGCAATCATAGAATAGTCTAATATCTTCATTTTTTCCCCAGACATAGCTATTACCCTCGAAAACTAAAACTTTTGACATAGGAAAAGAGCCTTTAATCACATTCTTTACTATTTGCAATCATAAAATAGTCTAATATCTTCATTTTTTCAACATACGTAGCTATTACCCTCGAAAACTAAAACTTTTGAAATAGGAAAAGAGCCTTTAATCACATTCTTTACCATTTGCAATCATAAAATAGTCTAATATCTTCATTTTTTCAACATACGTAGCTATTACCGTCGAAAACAAAAACTTTTGAAATAGGAAAAGAGCCTTTAATCACTTTCTTTACCATTTGCAATCATAAAATAGTCTAATATCTTCATTTTTTCAACATACGTAGCTATTACATTCGAAAACTAAAACTTTTGACATAGGAAAAGAGCCTTTAATCACATTCTTTACCATTTGCAATCACAAAATAGTCTAATATCTTCATTTTTTCAACATACGTAGCTATTACCCTCGGAAACTAAAACTTTTGAAATAGGAAAAGAGCCTTTAATCACATTCTTTACCATTTGCAATAATAAAATAGTCTAAAATCTTCATTTTTTCAACATACTTAGCTATTACCCTCGAAAACTAAAACTTTTGACATAGGAAAAGAGCCTTTAATCACATTCTTTACCATTTGCAATCATAAAATAGTCTAATATCTTCATTTTTTAACATACGTAGCTATTACCCTCGAAAACTAAAACTTTTGAAATAGGAAAAGAGCCTTTAATCACATTCTTTACCATTGGCAATCACAAAATAGTCTAATATCCTCATTTTTTCAACATACGTAGCTATTACCCTCGAAAACTAAAACTTTTTAAATAGGAAAAGAGCCTTTAATCACATTCTTTACCATTTGGAATCATAAAATAGTCTAATATCTTCATTTTTTCAACATACGTAGCTATTACCCTCGAAAACTAAAACTTTTGACATAGGAAAAGAGCCTTTAATCACATTCTTTACCATTTGCAATCATAAAATTTTCTAATATCTTCATTTTTTAAACATACATAGCTATTACCCTCGAAAACTAAAACTTTTGAAATAGGAAAAGAGCCTTTAATCACATTCTTTACCATTTGCAATCATAAAATAGTCTAATATCTTCATTTTTTCAACATACGTAGCTATTACCCACGAAAACTAAAACTTTTGAAAGAGGAAAAGAGCCTTTAATCACATTCTTTACCATTTGCAATCATAAAATAGTCTAATATCTTCATTTTTTCAACATTCATAGCTATTACCCTCGAAAACTAAAACTTTTGAAATAGGAAAAGAGCCTTTAATCAAATTCTTTACCATTTGCAATCATAAAATAGTGTAATATCTTCATTTTTTCAACATACGTAGCTATTACCCTCGAAAACTAAAACTTTTGACATGGGAAAAGAGCCTTTAATCACATTCTTTACCATTTGCAATCATAAAATAGTCTAATATCTTCATTTTTTCAACATAAGTAGCTATTACCCTCGAAAACTAAAACTTTTGAAATAGGAAAAGAGCCTTTAATCACATTCTTCACCATTTGCAATCATAAAATAGTCTAATATCTTCATTTTTCCAACATACGTAGCTATTACCCTCGAAAACTAAAACTTTTGAAATAGGAAAAGAGCCTTTAATCACATTCTTTACCATTTGAAATCATAAAATAGTGTAAAATCTTCATTTTTTCCACAGACATAGCTATTACCCTCGAAAACTAAAACTTTTGAAATAGGAACAGAGATTTGCAATCATAAAATAGTCTAATATCTTCATTTTTTCAACATACGTAGCTATTACTCTAAAAAACTAATACTTTTGACATAGGAAACGAGCCTTTAATCACATTCTTTACCATTTGCAGTCATAAAATAGTCTAATATCTTCATTTTTTCAACATATGTAGCTCTTACCCTCGAAAACTAAAACTTTTGAAATAGAAAAAGAGCCTTTAATCACATTCTTTACCATTTGCAATCATAAAATTTTCTAATATCTTCATTTTTTCAACATACGTAGCTATTACCCTCGAAAACTAAAACTTTTGAAATAGGAAAAGAGCCTTTAATCAAATTCTTTACCATTTGCAATCATAAAATAGTCTAATATCTTCATTTTTTCAACATACGTAGCTATTACCCTCGAAAACTAAAACTTTTGACATGGGAAAAGAGCCTTTAATCACATTCTTTACTATTTGCAATCATAAAATAGTCTAATATCTTCATTTTTTCAACATAAGTAGCTATTACCCTCGAAAACTAAAACTTTTGAAATAGGAAAAGAGCCTTTAATCACATTCTTCACCATTTGCAATCATAAAATAGTCTAATATCTTCATTTTTCCAACATACGTAGCTATTACCCTCGAAAACTAAAACTTTTGAAATAGGAAAAGAGCCTTTAATCACATTCTTTACCATTTGCAATCATAAAATAGTCTAATATCTTCATTTTTTCGACATACGTAGCTATTACCCTCGAAAACTAAAACTTTTGAAATAGGAAAAGAGCCTTTAATCACATTCTTTACCATTTACAATCATAAAATAGTCTAATATCTTCATTTTTTCAACATACGTAGCTATTACCCTCGAAAACTAAAACTTTTGAAATAGGAAAAGAGCCTTTAATCACATTCTTTACCATTTGCAATCATAAAATAGTCTAATATCTTCATTTTTTCAACATTCGTAGCTATTACCCTCGAAAACTAAAACTTTTGACATAGGAAAAGAGCCTTTAATCACATTCTTTACCATGTGCAATCATAAAATTGTCTAATATATTCATTTTTTCCACACACATAGCTATTACCATCGAAAACAAAAAATTTTGAAATAGGAAAAGAGCCTTTAATCACATTCTTTACCATGTGCAATCATAAAATAGTCTAATATCTTCATTTTTTCAAAATACGTAGCTATTACATTCGAAAACTAAAACTTTTGACATAGGAAAAGAGCCTTTAATCACATTCTTTACCATTTGCAATCACAAAATAGTTTAATATCTTCTTTTTTTCAACATACGTAGCTATTACCCTCGGAAACTAAAACTTTTGAAATAGGAAAAGAGCCTTTAATCACATTCTTTACCATTTGCAATAATAAAATAGTCTAAAATCTTCATTTTTTCAACATACTTAGCTATTACCCTCGAAAACTAAAACTTTTGACATAGGAAAAGAGCCTTTAATCACATTCTTTAGCATTTGCAATCATAAAATAGTCTAATATCTTCATTTTTTAACATACGTAGCTATTACCCTCGAAAACTAAAACTTTTGAAATAGGAAAAGAGCCTTTAATCACATTATTTACCATTTGCAATCATAAAATAGTCTAATATCCTCATTTTTTCAACATACGTAGCTATTACCCTCGAAAACTAAAACTTTTGAAATAGGAAAAGAGCCTTTAATCACATTCTTTGCCATTTGCAATCATAAAATAGTCTAATATCTTCATTTTTTCAACATACGTTGCTATTACCCTCGAAAACTAAAACTTTTGACATAGGAAAAGAGCCTTTAATCACATTCTTTACCATTTGCAATCATAAAATTTTCTAATATCTTCATTTTTTCAACATACGTAGCTATTACCCTCGAAAACTAAAACTTTTGAAATAGGAAAAGAGCCTTTAATCAAATTCTTTACCATTTGCAATCATAAAATAGTCTAATATCTTCATTTTTTCAACATACGTAGCTATTACCCTCGAAAACTAAAACTTTTGACATGGGAAAAGAGCCTTTAATCACATTCTTTACCATTTGCAATCATAAAATAGTCTAATATCTTCATTTTTCAACATAAGTAGCTATTACCCAAGAAAACTAAAACTTTTGAAATAGGAAAAGAGCCTTTAATCACATTCTTCACCATTTGCAATCATAAAATAGTCTAATATCTTCATTTTTTCAACATACGTAGCTATTACCCTCGAAAACTAAAACTTTTGAAATAGGAAAAGAGCCTTTAATCACATTCTTTACCATTTGCAATCATAAAATAGTCCAATATCTTCATTTTTTCGACATACGTAGCTATTACCCTCGAAAACTAAAACTTTTGAAATAGGAAAAGAGCCTTTAATCACATTCTTTACCATTTACAATCATAAAATAGTCTAATATCTTCATTTTTTCAACATACGTAGCTATTACCCTCGAAAACTAAAACTTTTGAAATAGGAAAAGAGCCTTTAATCACATTCTTTACCATTTGCAATCATAAAATAGTCTAATATCTTCATTTTTTCAACATACGTAGCTATTACCCTCGAAAACTAAAACTTTTGACATAGGAAAAGAGCCTTTAGTCACATTCTTTACCATGTGCAATCATAAAATTGTCTAATATATTCATTTTTTCCACACACATAGCTATTACCATCGAAAACAAAAAATTTTGAAATAGGAAAAGAGCCTTTAATCACATTCTTTACCATGTGCAATCATAAAATAGTCTAATATCTTCATTTTTTCAACAGACATAGCTATTACCTTCGAAAACTAAAACTTTTGAAATAGGAAAAGAGCCTTTAATCACATTCTTTACCATTTGCAATCATAAAATAGTCTAATATCTTCATTTTTTAAACATACGTAGCTATTACCCTCGAAAACTAAAACTTTTGAAATAGGAAAAGAGCCTTTAATCACATTCTTTACCATGTGCAATCATAAAATTGTCTAATATCTTCATTTTTTCCACAGACAAAGCTATTACCCTCGAAAACTAAAACTTTTGAAATAGGAAAAGAGCCTTTAATCACATTCTTTACCATGTGCAATCATAAAATAGTCTAATATCTTCATTTTTTCAACATACGTAGGTATTACCCTCGAAAACTAAAACTTTTGAAATAGGAAAAGAGCCTTTAATCACATTCTTTACCATGTGCAATCATAAAATAGTCTAATATCTTCATTTTTTCAACATACATAGCTATTACCCTCGAAAACTAAAACTTTTGACATAGGAAAAGAGCCTTTAATCACATTCTTTACCATGTGCAATCATAAAATAGTCAAATATCTTCATTTTTTCAACATGCGTAGCTATTACCCTCGAAAACTAAAACTTTTGAAATAGGAAAAGAGCCTTTAATCACATTCTTTACCTTTTGTAATCATAAAATAGTCTAATATTTTCATTTTTTCAACATAAGTAGCTATTACCCTCGAAAACTAAAACTTTTGAAATAGGAAAAGAGCCTTTAATCACATTCTTTACCATTTGCAATCATAAAATAGTCTAATATCTTCATTTTTTCCACAGACAAAGCTATTACCCTCGAAAACTAAAACTTTTGAAATAGGAAAAGAGCCTTTAATCACATTCTTTACCATTTGCAATCATAAAATAGTCTAATATCTTCATTTTTTCAACATACGTAGCTATTACCCTCGAAAACTAAAACTTTTGAAATAGGAAAAGAGCCTTTAATCACATTCTTTACCATGTGCAATCATAAAATAGTCTAATATCTTCATTTTTTCAACATACGTAGCTATTACCCTCGAAAACTAAAACTTTTGACATAGGGAAAGAGCCTTTAATCACATTCTTTACCATGTGCAATCATAAAATAGTCTAATATCTTCATTTTTTCAACATACGTAGCTATTACCCTCGAAAACTAAAACTTTTGAAATAGGAAAAGAGCCTTTAATCACATTCTTTACCATTTGCAATCATAAAATAGTCTAATATCTTCATTTTTCAACATACGTAGCTATTACCCTCGAAAACTAAAACTTTTGAAATAGGAAAAGAGCCTTTAATAACATTCTTTACCATTTGTAATCATAAAATAGTCTAATATCTTCATTTTTTCAACATACGTAGCTATTACCCTCGAGAACTAAAACTTTTGAAATAGGGAAAGAGCCTTTAATCACATTCTTTACCATTTGCAATCATAAAATAGTCTAATATCTTCATTTTTTCCACAGACAAAGCTATTACCCTCGAAAACTAAAACTTTTGAAATAGGAAAAGAGCCTTTAATCACATTCTTTACCATTTGCAATCATAAAATAGTCTAATATCTTCATTTTTTCAACATACGTAGCTATTACCCTCGAAAACTAAAACTTATGAAATAGGAAAAGAGCCTTTAATCACATTCTTTACCATGTGCAATCATAAAATAGTCTAATATCTTCATTTTTTCAACATACGTAGCTATTACCCTCGAAAACTAAAACTTTTGAAATAGGAAAAGAGCCTTTAATCACATTCTTTACCATGTGCAATCATAAAATAGTCTAATATCTTCATTTTTTCAACATACGTAGCTATTACCCTCGAAAACTAAAACTTTTGACATAGGAAAAGAGCCTTTAATCACATTCTTTACCATGTGCAATCATAAAATAGTCTAATATCTTCATTTTTTCAACATACGTAGCTATTACCCTCTAAAACTAAAACTTTTGAAATAGGAAAAGAGCCTTTAATCACATTCTTTACCATTTGCAATCATAAAATAGTCTAATATCTTCATCTTTTCCACAGACATAGCTATTACCCTCGAAAACTAAAACTTTTGAAATAGGAAAAAAGCCTTTAATCACATTCTTTACCATTTGCAATCATAAAATAGTCTAATATCTTCATTTTTTCCACAGACATAGCTATTACCCTCGAAAACTAAAACTTTTGAAAAGGAAAAGAGCCTTTAATCACATTCTTTACCATTTGCAATCATAAAATAGTCTAATATCTTCATTTTTTCAACATACGTAGCTATTACCCTAAAAAACTAAAACTTTTGACATAGGAAAAGAGCCTTTAATCACATTCTTTACCATTTGCAATCATAAAATAGTCTAATATCTTCATTTTTTCAACATACGTAGCTATTACCCTTGAAAACTAAAACTTTTGAAATAGGAAAAGAGCCTTTAATCACATTCTTAACCATTTGCAATCATAAAATAGTCTAATATCTTCATTTTTTCCACAGACAAAGCTCTTACCCCGAAAAATAAAACTTTTGAAATAGGAAAAGTGCTTTTAATCACATTCTTTACCATTTGCAATCATAAAATAGTCTAATATCTTCATTTTTTCAACATACGTAGCTATTACCCTCGAAAACTAAAACTTTTGAAATAGGAAAAGAGCCTTTAATCACATTCTTTACCATTTGTAATCATAAAATAGTCTAATATCTTCATTTTTTCAACATACGTAGCTATTACCCTCGAAAACTAAAACTTTTGAAATAGGAAAAGAGCCTTTAATCACATTCTTTACCATTTGCAATCATAAAATAGTCTAATATCTTCATTTTTTCCACAGACAAAGCTATTACCCTCGAAAACTAAAACTTTTGAAATAGGAAAAGAGCCTTTAATCACATTCTTTACCATTTGCAATCATAAAATAGTCTAATATCTTCATTTTTCCAACATACGTAGCTATTACCCTAAAAAACTAAAACTTTTGACATAGGAAAAGAGCCTTTAATCACATTCTTTACCATTTGCAATCATAAAATAGTCTAATATCTTCATTTTTTCAACATACGTAGCTATTACCCTCGAAAACTAAAACTTTTGACATAGGAAAAGAGCCTTTAATCACATTCTTTATCATTTGCAATCATAAAATAGTCTAATATCTTCATTTTTTCAACATACGTAGCTATTACCATCGAAAACTAAAACTTTTGAAATAGAAAAAGAGCCTTTAATCACATTCTTTACCATTTGCAATCATAAAATAGTCTGATATCTTCATTTTTTCAACATACGTAGCTATTACCCTCGAAAACTAAAACTTTTGACATAGGAAAAGAGCCTTTAATCACATTCTTTACCATTTGCAATCATAAAATAGTCTAATATCTTCATTTTTTCAACATACGTAGCTATTACCCTCGAAAACTACAACTTTTGAAATAGGAAAAGAGCCTTTAATCACATTCTTTACCATTTGCAATCATAAAATAGTCTAATATCTTCATTTTTTCAACATACGTAGCTATTACCCTCGAAAACTAAAACTTTTGAAATAGGAAAAGAGCCTTTAATCATATTCTTTACCATTTGCAATCATAAAATAGTCTAATATCTTCATTTTTTCAACATACGTAGCTATTACCCCCGAAAACTAAAACTTTTGAAAT
>NW_027063665.1:87451-117937 GCF_032884065.1 Artemia franciscana
TACGTAGCTATTACCCTCGAAAACTAAAACTTTTGAAATAGGAAAAGTGCCTTTAATCACATTCTTTACCATTTGCAATCAAAAAATAGTCTAATATCTTCACTTTTTCAACATACGTAGCTATTACCCTCGAAAACTAAAACTTTTGAAATAGGAAAAGAGCCTTTAATCACAGTCTTTACCATTTGTAATCATAAAATAGTCTAATATCTTCATTTTTTCAACATACGTAGCTATTACCCTCGAAAACTAAAACTTTTGAAATAGGAAAATTGCCTTTAATCAAATTCTTTACCATTTTCAATCATAAAATAGTCTAATATCTTCATTTTTTCAACATACGTAGCTATTATTCTCGAAAACTAAAACTTTTGAAATAGGAAAAGAGCCTTTAATCACCTTCTTTACAATTTGCAATCATAAAATAGTCTAATATCTTCATTTTTTCAACATACCTAGCTATTACCCTCGAAAACTAAAACTTTTGAAATAGGAAAAGAGCCTTTAATCACATTCTTTACCATGTGCAATCATAAAATAGTCTAATATCTTCATTTTTTCAACATACGTAGCTATTACCCTCGAAAACTAAAACTTTTGAAATAGGAAAAGAGCCTTTAATCACATTCTTTACCATTTACAATCATAAAATAGTCTATTATCTTCATTTTTTCAACATACCTAGCTATTACCCTCAAAATCTAAAACTTTTGAAATAGGAAAAGAGCCTTTAATCACATTCTTTACCATGTGCAATCATAAAATAGTCTAATATCTTCATTTTTTCAACATACGTAGGTATTACCCTCGAAAACTAAAACTTTTGAAATAGGAAAAGAGCCTTTAATCACATTCTTTACCATGTGCAATCATAAAATAGTCTAATATCTTCATTTTTTCAACATACATAGCTATTACCCTCGAAAACTAAAACTTTTGACATAGGTAAAGAGCCTTTAATCACATTCTTTACCATGTACAATCATAAAATAGTCAAATATCTTCATATTTTCAACATTCGTAGCTATTACCCTCGAAAACTAAAACTTTTGAAATAGGAAAAGAGCCTTTAATCACATTTTTTACCATTTGTAATCATAAAATAGTCTAATATCTTCATTTTTTCAACATACGTAGCTATTACCCTCGAAAACTAAAACTTTTGAAATAGGAAAAGAGCCTTTAATCACATTCTTTACCATTTGCAATCATAAAATATTCTAATATCTTCATTTTTTCCACAGACAAAGCTATTACCCTCGAAAACTAAATCTTTTGAAATAGGAAAAGAGCCTTTAATCACATTCTTTACCATTTGCAATCATAAAATAGTCTAATATCTTCATTTTTTCAACATACGTAGCTATTACCCTCGAAAACTAAAACTTTTGAAATAGGAAAAGAGCCTTTAATCACATTCTTTACCATGTGCAATCATAAAATAGTCTAATATCTTCATTTTTTCAACATACGTAGCTATTACCCTCGAAAACTAAAACTTTTGAAATAGGAAAAGAGCCTTTAATAACATTCTTTACCATTTGTAATCATAAAATAGTCTAATATCTTCATTTTTTCAACATACGTAGCTATTACCCTCGAAAACTAAAACTTTTGAAATAGGAAAAGAGCCTTTAATCACATTCTTTACCATTTGCAATCATAAAATAGTCTAATATCTTCATTTTTTCCACAGACAAAGCTATTACCCTCGAAAACTAAAACTTTTGAAATAGGAAAAGAGCCTTTAATCACATTCTTTACCATTTGCAATCATAAAATAGTCTAATATCTTCATTTTTTCAACATACGTAGCTATTACCCTCGAAAACTAAAACTTTTGAAATAGGAAAAGAGCCTTTAATCACATTCTTTACCATGTGCAATCATAAAATAGTCTAATATCTTCATTTTTTCAACATACGTAGGTATTACCCTCGAAAACTAAAACTTTTGAAATAGGAAAAGAGCCTTTAATCACATTCTTTACCATGTGCAATCATAAAATAGTCTAATATCTTCATTTTTTCAACATACATAGCTATTACCCTCGAAAATTAAAACTTTTGACATAGGAAAAGAGCCTTTAATCACATTCTTTACCATGTGCAATCATAAAATAGTCAAATATCTTCATTTTTTCAACATGCGTAGCTATTACCCTCGAAAACTAAAACTTTTGAAATAGGAAAAGAGCCTTTAATCACATTCTTTACCATTTGTAATCATAAAATAGTCTAATATCTTCATTTTTTCAACATACGTAGCTATTACCCTCGAAAACTAAAACTTTTGAAATAGGAAAAGAGCCTTTAATCACATTCTTTACCATTTGCAATCATAAAATAGTCTAATATCTTCATTTTTTCCACAGACAAAGCTATTACCCTCGAAAACTAAAACTTTTGAAATAGGAAAAGAGCCTTTAATCACATTCTTTACCATTTGCAATCATAAAATAGTCTAATATCTTCATTTTTTCAACATACGTAGCTATTACCCTCGAAAACTAAAACTTTTGAAATAGGAAAAGAGCCTTTAATCACATTCTTTACCATGTGCAATCATAAAATAGTCTAATATCTTCATTTTTTCAACATACGTAGCTATTACCCTCGAAAACTAAAACTTTTGACATAGGAAAAGAGCCTTTAATCACATTCTTTACCATGTGCAATCATAAAATAGTCTAATATCTTAATTTTTTCAACATACGTAGCTATTACCCTCGAAAACTAAAACTTTTGAAATAGGAAAAGAGCCTTTAATCACATTCTTTACCATTTGCAATCATAAAATAGTCTAATATCTTCATTTTTCAACATACGTAGCTATTACCCTCGAAAACTAAAACTTTTTGAAATAGGAAAAGAGCCTTTAATAACATTCTGTACCATTTGTAATCATAAAATAGTCTAATATCTTCATTTTTTCAACATACGTAGCTATTACCCTCGAAAACTAAAACTTTTGATATAGGAAAAGAGCCTTTAATCACATTCTTTACCATTTGCAATCATAAAATAGTCTAATATCTTCATTTTTCAACATACGTAGCTATTACCCTCGAAAACTAAAACTTTTGAAATAGGAAAAGAGCCTTTAATAACATTCTTTACCATGTGCAATCATAAAATAGTCAAATATCTTCATTTTTTCAACATGCGTAGCTATTACCCTCGAAAACTAAAACTTTTGAAATAGGAAAAAGAGCCTTTAATCACACTCTTTACCATTTGTAATCATAAAATAGTCTAATATCTTCATTTTTTCAACATACGTAGCTATTACCATCGAAAACTAAAACTTTTGAAATAGGAAAAGAGCCTTTAATCACATTCTTTACCATTTGCAATCATAAAATAGTCTAATATCTTCATTTTTTCCACAGACAAAGCTATTACCCTCGAAAACTAAATCTTTTGAAATAGGAAAAGAGCCTTTAATCACATTCTTTACCATTTGCAATCATAAAATAGTCTAATATCTTCATTTTTTCAACATACGTAGCTATTACCCTCCAAAACTAAAACTTTTGACATAGGAAAAGAGCCTTTAATCACATTCTTTACCATGTGCAATCATAAAATAGTCTAATATCTTAATTTTTTCAACATACGTAGCTATTACCCTAGAAAACTAAAACTTTTGAAATAGGAAAAGAGCCTTTAATCACATTCTTTACCATTTGCAATCATAAAATAGTCTAATATCTTCATTTTTCAACATACGTAGCTATTACCCTCGAAAACTAAAACTTTTGGAAATAGGAAAAGAGCCTTTAATAACATTCTTTACCATTTGTAATCATAAAATAGTCTAATATCTTCATTTTTTCAACATACGTAGCTATTACCCTCGAAAACTAAAACTTTTGAAATAGGAAAAGAGCCTTTAATCACATTCTTTACCATTTGCAATCATAAAATAGTCTAATATGTTCATTTTTTCCACAGACAACGCTATTACCCTCGAAAACTAAAACTTTTGAAATAGGAAAAGAGCCTTTAATCACATTTCTTTACCATTTGCAATCATAAAATAGTCTAATATCTTCATTTTTTCAACATACGTAGCTATTACCCTCGAAAACTAAAACTTTTGAAATAGGAAAAGAGCCTTTAATCACATTCTTTACCATGTGCAATCATAAAATAGTCTAATATCTTCATTTTCAACGTACGTAGGTATTACCCTCGAAAACTAAAACTTTTGAAATAGGAGAAGAGCCTTTAATCACATTCTTTACCATGTGCAATCATAAAATAGTCTAATATCTTCATTTTTTCAACATACATAGCTATTACCCTCGAAAACTAAAACTTTTGAAATAGGAAAAGAGCCTTTAATCACATTCTTTACCATTTGCAATCATAAAATAGTCTAATATCTTCATTTTTTCCACAGACAAAGCTATTACCCTCGAAAACTAAAACTTTTGAAATAGGAAAAGAGCCTGTAATCACATTCTTTACCATTTGCAATCATAAAATAGTCTAATATCTTCATTTTTTCAACATACGTAGCTATTACCCTCGAAAACTAAAACTTTTGAAATAGGAAAAGAGCCTTTAATCACATTCTTTACCATGTGCAATCATAAAATAGTCTAATATCTTCATTTTTTCAACAATACGTAGCTATTACCCTCGAAAACTAAAACTTTTGACATAGGAAAAGAGCCTTTAATCACATTCTTTACCATGTGCAATCATAAAATAGTCTAATATCTTAATTTTTTCAACATACGTAGCTATTACCCTCGAAAAACTAAAACTTTTGAAATAGGAAAAGAGCCTTTAATCACATTTTTTACCAATTGCAATCATAAAATAGTCTAATATCTTCATTTTTCAACATACGTAGCTATTACCCTCGAAAACTAAAACTTTTGAATAGGAAAAGAGCCTTTAATAACATTCTTTACCATTTGTAATCATAAAACAGTCTAATATCTTCATTTTTTCAACATACGTAGCTATTACCCTCGAAAACTAAAACTTTTGAAATAGGAAAAGAGCCTTTAATCACATTCTTTACCATTTGCAATCATAAAATAGTCTAATATCTTCATTTTTCAACATACGTAGCTATTACCCTGAAAACTAAAACTTTTGAAATAGGAAAAGAGCCTTTAATCACATTCTTAACCATTTGCAATCATAAAATAGTCTAATATCTTCATTTTTCAACATACGTAGCTATTACCCTTGAAAACTAAAACTTTTGAAATAGTAAAAGTGCCTTTAATCACATTCTTTACCATTTGCAATCATAAAATAGTCTAATATCTTCATTTCTTCAACATACGTAGCTATTACCCTCGAAAACTAAAACTTTTGAAATAGGAAAAGAGCCTTTAATCACATCCTTTACCATTTGTATCATAAAATAGTCTAATATCTTCATTTTTTCAACATACGTAGCTATTACCCTCGAAAACTAAAACTTTTGAAATAGGAAAAGAGCCTTTAATCACATTCTTTACCATTTGCAATCATAAAATAGTCTAATATCTTCATTTTTTCCACAGGCAAAGCTATTACCCTCGAAAACTAAAACTTTTGAAATAGGAAAAGAGCCTTTAATCACATTCTTTATCATTTGCAATCATAAAAAAGTATAATATCTTCATTTTTCCAACATACGTAGCTATTACCCTCGAAAACTAAAACTTTTGAAATAGGAAAAGAGCCTTTAATCACATTCTTTACATTTGCAATCATAAAATAGTCTAATATCTTCATTTTTTCAACATACGTAGCTATTACCCTAAAAAACTAAAACCTTTTTGACATAGGAAAAGAGCCTTTAATCACATTCTTTACCATTTGCAATCATAAAATAGTCTAATATCTTCATTTTTAAACATACGTAGCTATTACCCTCGAAAACTAAAACTTTTGACATAGGAAAAGAGCCTTTAATCACATTCTTTATCATTTGCAATCATAAATAGTCTAATATCTTCATTTTTTCAACATACGTAGCTATTACCATCGAAAACTAAAACTTTTGAAATAGGAAAAGAGCCTTTAATCACATTCTTTACCATTTGCAATCATAAAATAGTCTAATATCTTCATTTTTTCAACATACGTAGCTATTACCCTCGAAAACTAAAACTTTTGAAATAGGAAAAGAGCCTTTAATCACATTATTTACCATTTGCAATCATAAAATAGTCTAATATCTTCATTTTTTCAACATACGTAGCTATTACCCTCGAAAACTAAAACTTTTGAAATAGGAAAAGAGCCTTTAATCACATTCTTTACCATTTGCAATCATAAAAATAGTCTAATATCTTCATTTTTTCAACATACGTAGCTATTACACTCGAAAACTAAAACTTTTGAAATAGGAAAAGAGCCTTTAATCACATTCTTTACATTTGCAATCATAAAATAGTCTAATATCTTCATTTTTTCAACAACGTAGCTATTACCCTCGAAAACTAAAACTTTGAAATAGGAAAAGAGCCTTTAATCACATTCTTTACCATTTGCAATCATAAAATAGTCTAATATCTTCATTTTTTCAACATACGTAGCTATTACCCTCGAAAACTAAAACTTTTGAAATAGGAAAAGAGCCTTTAATCAAATTCTTTACCATTTTCAATCGTAAAATAGTCTAATATCTTCATTTTTTCAACATACGTAGCTATTACCCTCGAAAACTAAAACTTTTGACATAGAAAAAGAGCCTTTAATCACATTCTTTACATTTGCAATAATAAAATAGTCTAATTATCTTCATTTTTTCAACATACGTAGCTATTACCCTCGAAAACTAAAACTTTTGACATAGGAAAAGAGCCTTTAATCACATTCTTTACCATGTGCAATCATAAAATTGTCTAATATATTCATTTTTTTCACACACATAGCTATTACCATCGAAAACAAAAACTTTTGAAATAGGAAAAGAGCCTTTAATCACATTCTTTACCATGTGCAATCATAAAATAGTCTAATATCTTCATTTATTCAACAGACATAGCTATTACCTTCGAAAACTAAAACTTTTGAAATAGGAAAAGAGCCTTTAATCACATTCTTTACCATTTGCAATCATAAAATAGTCTAATATCTTCATTTTTTCAACATACGTAGCTATTACCCTCGAAAACTAAAACTTTTGAAATAGGAAAAGAGCCTTTAATCACATTCTTACCATGTGCAATCATAAAATTGTCTAATATCTTCATTTTTTCCACAGACAAAGCTATTACCCTCGAAAACTAAAACTTTTGAAATAGGAAAAGAGCCTTTAATCACATTCTTTACCATTTGCAATCATAAAATATTCTAATATCTTCCTTTTTTCAACATACGTAGCTATTAGCCTCGAAAACTAAAACTTTTTGACATAGGAAAAGAGCCTTTAATCACATTCTTTACCATGTGCAATCATAAAATAGTCTAATATCTTCATTTTTTCAACATACGTATATATTACCCTCGAAAACTAAAACTTTTGAAATAGGAAAAGAGCCTTTAATCACATTCTTTACCATGTGCAATCATAAAATAGTCTAATATCTTCATTTTTTCAACATACGTAGCTATTACCCTCGAAAACTAAAACTTTTGACATAGGAAAAAGAGCCTTTAATCACATTCTTTACCATTTGCAATCATAAAATAGTCTAATATCTTCATTTTTTCAACATACGTAGCTATTACCCTCGAAAACTAAATTTTTTGAAATAGGAAAAGAGCCTTTAATCAAATTCTTACCATTTTCAATCATAAAATAGTCTAATATCTTCATTTTTTCAACATACGTAGCTATTACCCTCGAAAACTAAAACTTTGAAATAGGAAAAGAGCCTTTAATCAAATTCTTTACCATTTTCAATCGTAAAATAGTCTAATATCTTCATTTTTCAACATACGTAGCTATTACCCTCGAAAACTAAAACTTTTGACATAGAAAAAGAGCCTTAATCACATTCTTTACCATGTGCAATCATAAAATAGTCTAATATCTTCATTTTTTCAACATACGTAGCTATTACCCTCGAAAACTAAAACTTTTGACATAGGAAAAGAGCCTTTAATCACATTCTTTACCATTTGCAATCATAAAATAGTCTAATATCTTCATTTTTCAACATACGTAGCTATTACCCTCGAAAACTAAAACTTTTGAAATAGGAAAAGAGCCTTTAATCACATTCTTTACCATTTGCAATCATAAAATAGTCCTAATATCTTCATTTTTTCAACATACGTAGCTATTACCCTCGAAAACTAAAACTTTTGAAATAGGAAAAGAGCCTTTAATCACATTCTTTACCATTTACATTCATAAAATAGTCTATTATCTTCATTTTTTCAACATACCTAGCTATTACCCTCAAAAACTAAAACTTTTGAAATAGGAAAAAAGCCTTTAATCACATTCTTTACCATTTGCAATAATAAAATAGTCTAATATCTTCATTTTTTTCAACATACGTAGCTATTACCCTCGAAAACTAAAACTTTTGACATAGGAAAAGAGCCTTTTAATCACATTCTTTACCATGTGCAATCATAAAATTGTCTAATATATTCATTTTTTTCACACACATAGCTAAGTGCCTTTAATCACATTCTTTACCATTTACATTCATAAAATAGTCTAATATCTTCACTTTTTCAACATACGTAGCTATTACCCTCGAAAACTAAAACTTTTGAAATAGGAAAAGAGCCTTTAATCACATTCTTTACCATTTGCAATCATAAAATAGTCTAATATCTTCATTTTTTCAACATACGTAGCTATTACCTCGAAAACTAAAACTTTTGAAATAGGAAAAGAGCCTTTAATCACATTCTTTACCATTTTCAATCATAAAATAGTCTAATATCTTCATTTTTTCAACATACGTAGCTATTACCCTCGATAACTAAAACTTTTGACATAGAAAAAGAGCCTTTAATCACATTCTTTACCATGTGCAATCATAAAATAGTCTAATATCTTCATTTTTTCAACATACGTAGCTATTACCCTCGAAAACTAAAACTTTTGACATAGGAAAAGAGCCTTTAATCACATTCTTTACCATTTGCAATTATAAAATAGTCTAATATCTTCATTTTTTCAACATACGTAGCTTATTACCCTCAAAAACTAAAACTTTGAAATAGGAAAAGAGCCCTTTAATCACATTCTTTACAATTTGCAATCATAAAATAGTCTAATATCTTCATTTTTTCAACATACGTAGCTATTACCCTCGAAAACTAAAACTTTTTGAAATAGGAAAAGAGCCTTTAATCACATTCTTTACCATTTACCAATCATAAAATAGTCTATTATCTTCATTTTTTCAACATACCTAGCTATTACCCTCGAAAACTAAAACTTTTGAAATAGGAAAAGAGCCTTTAATCACATTCTTTACCATGTGCAATCATAAAATAGTCTAATATCTTCATTTTTTCACATACGTAGCTATTACCCTCGAAAACTAAAACTTTTGACATAGGAAAGAGCCTTTAATCAAATTCTTTACCATGTGCAATCATAAAATAGTCTAATATCTTAATTTTTTCAACATACGTAGCTATTACCCTCGAAAACTAAAACTTTTGAAATAGGAAAAGAGCCTTTAATCACATTCTTTACCGTTTGCAATCATAAAATAGTCTAATATCTTCATTTTTCAACATACGTAGCTATTACCCTCGAAAACTAAAACTTTTGAAATAGGAAAAGAGCCTTTAATAACATTCTTTACCATTTGTAATCATAAAATAGTCTAATATCTTCATTTTTTCAACATACGTAGCTATTACCCTCGAAAACTAAAACTTTTGAAATAGGAAAAGAGCCTTTAATCACATTCTTTACCATTTGCAATCATAAAATAGTCTAATATCTTCATTTTTTCCACAGACAAAGCTATTACCTCGAAAACTAAAACTTTTGAAATAGGAAACAGAGCCTTTAATCACATTCTTTACCATTTGCAATCATAAAATAGTCTAATATCTTCATTTTTTCAACATACGTAGCTATTACCCTCGAAAACTAAAACTTTTGAAATAGGAAAAGAGCCTTTAATCACATTCTTTACCATGTGCAATCATAAAATAGTCTAATATCTTCATTTTTTCAACATACGTAGGTATTACCCTCGAAAACTAAAACTTTTGAAATAGGAAAGAGCCTTTAATCACATTCTTTACCATGTGCAATCATAAAATAGTCTAATATCTTAATTTTTTCAACATACATAGCTATTACCCTCGAAACTAAAACTTTTGACATAGGAAAAGAGCCTTTAATCACATTCTTTACCATGTGCAATCATAAAATAGTCAAATATCTTCATTTTTTCAACATGCGTAGCTATTACCCTCGAAAACTAAAACTTTTGAAATAGGAAAAGAGACTTTAATCACATTCTTTACCATTTGTAATCATAAAATAGTCTAATATCTTCATTTTTTCAACATACGTAGCTATTACCTCGAAAACTAAAACTTTTGAAATAGGAAAAGAGCCTTTAATCACATTCTTTACCATTTGCAATCATAAAATAGTCTAATATCTTCATTTTTTCCACAGACAAAGCTATTACCCTCGAAAACTAAATCTTTTGAAATAGGAAAAGAGCCTTTAATCACATTCTTTACCATTTGCAATCATAAAATAGTCTAATATCTTCATTTTTTCAACATACGTAGCTATTACCCTCGAAAACTAAAACTTTTGAAATAGGAAAAGAGCCTTTAATCACATTCTTTACCATGTGCAATCATAAAATAGTCTAATATCTTCATTTTTTCAACATACGTAGCTATTACCCTCGAAAACTAAAACTTTTGACATAGGAAAAGAGCCTTTAATCACATTCTTTACCATGTGCAATCATAAAATAGTCTAATATCTTAATTTTTTCAACATACGTAGCTATTACCCTCGAAAACTAAAACTTTTGAAATAGGAAAAGAGCCTTTAATCACATTCTTTACCATTTGCAATCATAAAATAGTCTAATATCTTCATTTTTCAACATACGTAGCTATTACCCTCGAAAACTAAAACTTTTGAAATAGGAAAAGAGCCTTTAATAACATTCTTTACCATTTGTAATCATAAAATAGTCTAATATCTTCATTTTTCAACATACGTAGCTATTACCCTCGAAAACTAAAACTTTTGAAATAGGAAAAGAGCCTTTAATCAAATTCTTTACCATTTGCAATCATAAAATAGTCTAATATCTTCATTTTTTCCACAGACAAAGCTATTACCCTCGAAAACTAAAACTTTTGAAATAGGAAAAGAGCCTTTAATAACATTCTTTACCATTTGCAATCATAAAATAGTCTAATATCTTCATTTTTTCAACATACGTAGCTATTACCCCTCGAAAACTAAAACTTTTGAAATAGGAAAAGAGCCTTTAATCACATTCTTTACCATTTGCAATCATAAAATAGTCTAATATCTTCATTTTTTCAACATACGTAGCTATTACCCTAAAAAAACTAAAACTTTTGACATAGGAAAAGAGCCTTTAATCACATTCCTTACCATTTGCAATCATAAAATAGTCTAATATCTTCATTTTTTCAACATACGTAGCTATTACCCTTGAAAACTAAAACTTTTGAAATAGGAAAAGAGCCTTTAATCACATTCTTAACCATTTGCAATCATAAAATAGTCTAATATCTTCATTTTTTCCACAGACAAAGCTCTTACCCCCGAAAACTAAAACTTTTTTATAGGAAAAGTGCCTTTAATCACATTCTTTACCATTTGCAATCATAAAATAGTCTAATATTTTCAATTTTTCAACATACGTAGCTATTACCCTCGAAAACTAAAACTTTTGAAATAGGAAAAGAGCCTTTAATCACACTCTTTACCATTTGTAATCATAAAATAGTCTAATATCTTCATTTTTTCAACATACGTAGCTATTACCCTCGAAAACTAAAACTTTGAAATAGGAAAAGAGCCTTTAATCACATTCTTTACCATTTGCAATCATAAAATAGTCTAATATCTTCATTTTCCAACATACGTAGCTATTACCCTCGAAAACTAAAACTTTTGAAATAGGAAAAGAGCCTTTAATCACATTCTTTACCATTTGCAATCATAAAATAGTCTAATATCTTCATTTTTTCAACATAAGTAGCTATTACCCTAAAAAACTAAAACTTTTGACATAGGAAAAGAGCCTTTAATCACATTCTTTACCATTTGCAATCATAAATAGTCTAATATCTTCATTTTTAAACATACGTAGCTATTACCCTCGAAAACTAAAACTTTTGACATAGGAAAAGAGCCTTTAATCACATTCTTTATCATTTGCAATAATAAAATAGTCTAATATCTTCATTTTTTCAACATACGTAGCTATTACCATCGAAAACTAAAACTTTTGAAATAGGAAAAGAGCCTTTAATCACATTCTTTACCATTTGCAATCATAAAATAGTCTAATATCTTCATTTTTTCAACATACTTAGCTATTACCCTCGAAAACTAAAACTTTTGACATAGGAAAAGAGCCTTTAATCACATTCTTTACCATGTGCAATCATAAAATAGTCTGATATCTTCATTTTTTCAACATACGTAGCTATTACCCTCGAAAACTAAAACTTTTGACATAGGAAAAGAGCCTTTAATCACATTCTTTACCATTTGCAATCATAAAATAGTCTAATATCTTCATTTTTTCAACATACGTACCTATTACCCTCGAAAACTAAAACTTTTGAAATAGGAAAAGAGCCTTTAATCATATTATTTACCATTTGCAATCATAAAATAGTCTAATATCTTCATTTTTTCAACATACGTAGCTATTACCCTCGAAAACTAAAACTTTTGAAATAGGAAAAGAGCCTTTAATCACATTCTTTACCATTTGCAATCATAAAATAGTCTAATATCTTCATTTTTTCAACATACGTAGCTATTACCCTCGAAAACTAAAACTTTTGACATAGAAAAAGAGCCTTTAAGCACATTCTTTACCATGTGCAATCATAAAATAGTCTAATATCTTCATTTTTTCAACATACGTAGCTATTACCCTCGAAAACTAAAACTTTTGACATAGGAAAAGAGCCTTTAATCACATTCTTTACCATTTGCAATCATAAAATAGTCTAATATCTTCATTTTTTCAACATACGTAGCTATTACCCTCGAAAACTAAAACTTTTGAAATAGGAAAAGAGCCTTTAATCACATTCTTTACCATTTGCAATCATAAAATAGTCTAATATCTTCATTTTTTCAACATACGTAGCTATTACCCTCGAAAACTAAAACTTTTGAAATAGGAAAAGAGCCTTTAATCACATTCTTTACCATTTACATTCATAAAATAGTCTATTATCTTCATTTTTTTCAACATACCTAGCTATTACCCTCGAAAACTAAAACTTTTGAAATAGGAAAAGAGCCTTTAATCACATTCTTTACCATTTGCAATAATAAAGTAGTCTAATATCTTCATTTTTTCAACATACGTAGCTATTACCCTCGAAAACTAAACTTTTGACATAGGAAAAGAGCCTTTAATCACATTCTTTACCATGTGCAATCATAAAATTGTCTAATATATTCATTTTTTTCACACACATAGCTATTACCATCGAAAACAAAAACTTTTGAAATAGGAAAAGAGCCTTTAATCACATTCTTTACCATGTGCAATCATAAAATAGTCTAATATCTTCATTTTTTCAACAGACATAGCTATTACCTTCGAAAACTAAAACTTTTGAAATAGGAAAAGAGCCTTTAATCACATTCTTTACCATTTGCAATCATAAAATAGTCTAATATCTTCATTTTTTCAACATACGTAGCTATTACCCTCGAAAACTAAAACTTTTGAAATAGGAAAAGAGCCTTTAATCACATTCTTTACCATGTGCAATCATAAAATTGTCTAATATCTTCATTTTTTCCACAGACAAAGCTATTACCCTCGAAAACTAAAACTTTTGAAATAGGAAAAGAGCCTTTAATCACATTCTTTACCATTTGCAATCATAAAATAGTCTAATATCTTCCTTTTTTCAACATACGTAGCTATTAGCCTCGAAAACTAAAACTTTTGAAATAGGAAAAGAGCCTTTAATCAAATTCTTTACCATTTTCAATCATAAAATAGTCTAATATCTCCATTTTTTTAAACATACGTAGCTATTACCCTCGAAAACTAAAACTTTTGACATAGGAAAAGAGCCTTTAATCACATTCTTTACCATGTGCAATCATAAAATAGTCTAATATCTTCATTTTTTCAACATACGTAGCTATTACCCTCGAAAACTAAAACTTTTGACATAGGAAAAGAGAGTTTAATTACATTCTTTACCATTTGCAATCATAAAAAAGTCTAATATCTTCATTTTTTCAACAGACGTAGCTATGACCCTCGAAAACTAAACTTTTGAAATAGGAAAAGAGCCTTTAATCACATTCTTTACCATTTGCAATCATAAAATAGTCTATATCTTCATTTTTCAAAATACGTAGCTATTACCCTCGAAACTAAAACTTTTGAAATAGGAAAAGAGCCTTTAATCACATTCTTTACCATTTACAATCATAAAATAGTCTAATATCTTCATTTTTTCAACATACCTAGCTATTACCCTTGAAAACTAAAACTTTTGAAATAGGAAAAGAGCCTTTAATCACATTCTTTACCATTTGCAATCATAAAATAGTCTAATATCTTCATTTTTTCAACATACGTAGCTATTACCCTCGAAAACTAAAACTTTTGAAATAGGAAAAGAGCCTTTAATCACATTCTTTACCATTTACAATCATAAAAAAGTCTAATATCTTCATTTTTTCAAAATACGTAGCTATTACCCTCGAAAACTAAAACTTTTGAAATAGGAAAAGAGCCTTTAATCACATTCTTTACCATTTGCAATCATAAAATAGTCTAATATCTTCATTTTTTCAACATACGTAGCTATTACCCTCGAAAACTAAAACTTTTGACATAGGAAAAGAGCCTTTAATCACATTCTTTACCATGTGCAATCATAAAATTGTCTAATATATTCATTTTTTTTCACACATATAGCTATTACCATCGAAAACAAAAACTTTTGAAATAGGAAAAGAGCCTTTAATCACAATCTTTACCATGTGCAATCACAAAATAGTCTAATATCTTCAGTTTTTCAACAGACATAGCTATTACCTTCGAAAACTAAAACTTTTGAAATAGGAAAAGAGCCTTTAATCACATTCTTTACCATTTGCAATCATAAAATAGTCTAATATCTTCATTTTTTCAACATACGTAGCTATTACCCTCGAAAACCAAAACTTTTGAAATAGGAAAAGAGCCTTTAATCACATTCTTTACCATGTGCAATCATAAAATTGTCTAACATCTTCCTTTTTTCAACATACGTAGCTATTACCCTCGAAAACTAAAACTTTTGAAATAGGAAAAGAGCCTTTAATCAAATTCTTTACCATTTTCAATCATAAAATAGTCTAATATCTTCCTTTTTTCAACATACGTAGCTATTACCCTCAAAAACTAAAACTTTTGACATAGGAAAAGAGCCTTTAATCACATTCTTTACCATGTGCAATCATAAAATAGTCTAATATCTTCATTTTTTCAACATACGTAGCTATTACCCTCGAAAACTAAAACTTTTGACATAGGAAAAGAGCCTTTAATTACATTCTTTACCATTTGCAATCATAAAATAGTCTAATATCTTCATTTTTTCAACAGACATAGCTATTACCCTCGAAAACTAAAACTTTTGAAATAGGAAAAGAGCCTTTAATCACATTCTTTACCATTTACAATCATAAAATAGTCTAATATCTTCATTTTTTCAACATACCTAGCTATTACCCTCGAAAACTAAAACTTTTGAAATAGGAAAAGAGCCTTTAATTACATTCTTTACCATTTGCAATCATAAAATAGTCTAATATCTTCATTTTTTCAACATACGTAGCTATTACCCTCGAAAACTAAAACTTTTGAAATAGGAAAAGAGCCTTTAATCACATTCTTTACCATTTGCAATCATAAAATAGTCTAATATCTTCATTTTTTCAACATACGTAGCTATTACCCTCGAAAACTAAAACTTTTGAAATAGGAAAAGAGCCTTTAATCACATTCTTTACCATTTGCAATCATAAAATAGTCTAATATCTTCATTTTTTCAACATACGTAGCTATTACCCTCGAAAACTAAAACTTTTGAAATAGGAAAAGAGCCTTTAATCACATTCTTTACCATTTGCAATCATAAAATAGTCTAATATCTTCATTTTTTCAACATACGTAGCTATTACCCTCGAAAACTAAAACTTTTGACATAGGAAAAGAGCCTTTAATCACATTCTTTACCATGTGCAATCATAAAATTGCCTAATATATTCATTTTTTTCACATACATAGCTATCACCATCGAAAACAAAAACTTTTGAAATAGGAAAAGAGCCTTTAATCACATTCTTTACCATTTGCAATCATAAAATAGTCTAATATCTTCATTTTTTCAACAGACATAGCTATTACCTTCGAAAACTAAAACTTTTGAAATAGGAAAAGAGCCTTTAATCACATTCTTTACCATTTGCAATCATAAAATAGTCTAATATCTTCATTTTTTCAACATACGTAGCTATTACCCTCGAAAACTAAAACTTTTGAAATAGGAAAAGAGCCTTTAATCACATACTTTACCATGTGCAATCATAAAATTGTCTAATATCTTCATTTTTTCCACAGACAAAGCTATTACCCTAAAAAACTAAAACTTTTGAAATAGGAAAAGAGCCTTTAATCACATTCTTTACCATGTGCAATCATAAAATAGTCTAATATCTTCATTTTTTCAACAGACATAGCTATTACCTTCGAAAACTAAAACTTTTGAAATAGGAAAAGAGCCTTTAATCACATTCTTTACCATTTGCAATCATAAAATAGTCTAATATCTTCATTTTTTCAACATACGTAGCTATTACCCTCGAAAACTAAAACTTTTGAAATAGGAAAAGAGCCTTTAATCACATTCTTTACCATGTGCAATCATAAAATTGTCTAATATCTTCATTTTTTCCACAGACAAAGCTATTACCCTCGAAAACTAAAACTTTTGAAATAGGAAGAGCCTTTAATCACATTCTTTACCATTTGCAATCATAAAATAGTCTAATATCTTCCTTTTTTCAACATACGTAGCTATTACCCTCGAAAACTAAAACTTTTGAAATAGGAAAAGAGCCTTTAATCAAATTCTTTACCATTTTCAATCATAAAATAGTCTAATATCTTCATTTTTTCAACATACGTAGCTATTACCCTCGAAAACTAAAACTTTTGACGTAGGAAAAGAGCCTTTAATCACATTCTTTACCATGTGCAATCATAAAAAAGTCTAATATCTTCATTTGTTCAGCATACGTAGCTATTACCCTCGAAAACTAAAACTTTTGACATAGGAAAAGAGCCTTTAATTACATTCTTTACCATTTGCAATCATAAAATAGTCTAATATCTTCATTTTTTCAACATACGTAGCTATTACCCTCGAAAACTAAAACTTTTGAAATAGGAAAAGAGCCTTTAATCACATTCTTTACCATTTGCAATCATAAAATAGTCTAATATCTTCATTTTTTCAACATACGTAGCTATTACCCTCGAAAACTAAAACTTTTGAAATAGGAAAAGAGCCTTTAATCACATTCTTTACCATTTGCAATCATAAAATAGTCTAATATCTTCATTTTTTCAACATACGTAGCTATTACCCTCGAAAACTAAAACTTTTGAAATAGGAAAAGAGCCTTTAATCACATTCTTTACCATTTGCAATCATAAAATAGTCTAATATCTTCATTTTTCCAACATACGTAGCTATTCCCTCCGAAACTAAAACTTTTGAAATAGGAAAAGAGCCTTTAATCACATTCTTTACCATTTGCAAACATAAAATAGTCTAATATCTTCATTTTTTCAACATACGTAGCTATTACCCTAAGAAACTAAAACTTTTGACATAGGAAAAGAGCCTTTAATCACATTCTTTACCATTTGCAATCATAAAATAGTCTAATATCTTCATTTTTTCAACATACGTAGCTATTACCCTCGAAAACTAAAACTTTTGACATAGGAAAAGAGCCTTTAATCACATTCTTTATCATTTGCAATCATAAAATAGTCTAATATCTTCATTTTTTCAACATACGTAGATATTCCCATCGAAAACTAAAACTTTTGAAATAGGAAAAGAGCCTTTAATCACATTCTTTACCATTTGCAGTCATAAAATAGTCTAATATCTTCATTTTTTCAACATACGTAGCTATTACCCTCGAAAACTAAAACTTTTGACATAGGAAAAGAGCCTTTAATCACATTCTTTACCATGTGCAATCATAAAATAGTCTGATATCTTCATTTTTTCAACATACGTAGCTATTACCCTCGAAAACTAAAATTTTGACATAGGAAAAGAGCCTTTAATCACATTCTTTACCATATGCAATCATAAATAGTCTAATATCTTCATTTTTTCAACATACGTAGCTATTACCCTCGAAAACTAAAACTTTTGAAATAATAAAAGAGCCTTTAATCACATTCTTTACCATTTGCAATCATAAAATAGTCTAATATCTTCATTTTTTCAACATACGTAGCTATTACCCTCGAAAACTAAAACTTTTGAAATAGGAAAAAGAGCCTTTAATCACATTCTTTACCATTTGCAATCATAAAATAGTCTAATATCTTCATTTTTTCAACATACGTAGCTATTACCCTCGAAAACTAAAACTTTTGAAATAGGAAAAGAGCCTTTAATCACATTCTTTACCATTTGCAATCATAAAATAGTCTAATATCTTCATTTTTTCAACATACGTAGCTATTACCCTCGAAAACTAAAACTTTTGAAATAGGAAAAGAGCCTTTAATCACATTCTTTACCATTTACAATCATAAAATAGTCTAATATCTTCATTTTTTCAACATACCTAGCTATTACCCTCGAAAACTAAAACTTTTGAAATAGGAAAAGAGCCTTTAATCACATTCTTTACCATTTGCAATCATAAAATAGTCTAATATCTTCATTTTTTCAACATACGTAGCTATTACCCTCGAAAACTAAAACTTTTGAAATAGGAAAAGAGCCTTTAATCACATTTTTTACCATTTGCAATCATAAAATAGTCTAATATCTTCATTTTTTCAACATACGTAGCTATTACCCTCGAAAACTAAAACTTTTGAAATAGGAAAAGAGCCTTTAATCACATTCTTTACCATTTGCAATCATAAAATAGTCTAATATCTTCATTTTTCCAACATACGTAGCTATTACCCTCGAAAACTAAAACTTTTGAAATAGGAAAAGAGCCTTTAATCACATTCTTTACCATTTGCAATCATAAAATAGTCTAATATCTTCATTTTTTCAACATACGTAGCTATTACCCTAAAAAACTAAAACTTTTGACATAGGAAAAGAGCCTTTAATCACATTCTTTACCATTTGCAATCATAAAATAGTCTAATATCTTCATTTTTTCAACATACGTAGCTATTACCCTCGAAAACTAAAACTTTTGACATAGGAAAAGAGCCTTTAATCACATTCTTTATCATTTGCAATCATAAAATAGTCTAATATCTTCATTTTTTCAACATACGTAGCTATTACCATCGAAAACTAAAACTTTTGAAATAGGAAAAGAGCCTTTAATCACATTCTTTACCATTTGCAATCATAAAATAGTCTAATATCTTCATTTTTTCAACATACGTAGCTATTACCCTCGAAAAATAAAACTTTTGACATAGGAAAAGAGCCTTTAATCACATTCTTTACCATTTGCAATCATAAAATAGTCTAATATCTTCATTTTTTCAACATACGTAGCTATTACCCTCGAAAACTAAAACTTTTGAAATAGGAAAAGAGCCTTTAATCACTTCTTTACCATTTGCAATCATAAAATAGTCTAATATCTTCATTTTTTCAACATACGTAGCTATTACCCTCGAAAACTAAAACTTTTGAAATAGGAAAAGAGCCTTTAATCACATTCTTTACCATTTGCAATCATAAAATAGTCTAATATCTTCATTTTTTCAACATACGTAGCTATTACCCTCGAAAACTAAAACTTTTGAAATAGGAAAAGAGCCTTTAATCACATTCTTTACCATTTGCAATCATAAAATAGTCTAATATCTTCATTTTTTCAACATACGTAGCTATTACCCTCGAAAACTAAAACTTTTGAAATAGGAAAAGAGCCTTTAATCAAATTCTTTACCATTTTCAATCATAAAATAGTCTAATATCTTCATTTTTTCAACATACGTAGCTATTACCCTCGAAAACTAAAACTTTTGACATAGAAAAAGAGCCTTTAATCACATTCTTTACCATTTGCAATCATAAAATAGTCTAATATCTTCATTTTTTCAACATACGTAGCTATTACCCTCGAAAACTAAAACTTTTGAAATAGGAAAAGAGCCTTTAATCACATTCTTTACCATTTGCAATCATAAAATAGTCTAATATCTTCATTTTTTCAACATAAGTAGCTATTACCCTCGAAAACTAAAACTTTTGAAATAGGAAAAGAGCCTTTAATCACATTCTTTACCATTTGCAATCATAAAATAGTCTAATATCTTCATTTTTACAACATACGTAGCTATTACCCTCGAAAACTAAAACTTTTGACATAGGAAAAGAGCGTTTAATCACATTCTTTACCATGTGCAATCATAAAATTGTCTAATATCTTCATTTTTTCCACAGACAAAGCTATTACCCTCGAAAACTAAAACTTTTGAAATAGGAAAAGAGCCTTTAATCACATTCTTTACCATTTGCAATCATAAAATAGTCTAATATCTTCATTTTTTCAACATACGTAGCTATTACCCTCGAAACTAAAACTTTTGAAATAGGAAAAGAGCCTTTAATCACATTCTTTACCATTTGCAATCATAAAATAGTCTAATATCTTCATTTTTCCAACATACGTAGCTATTCCCTCGAAAACTAAAACTTTTGAAATAGGAAAAGAGCCTTTAATCACATTCTTTACCATTTGCAAACATAAAATAGTCTAACATCTTCATTTTTTCAACATACGTAGCTATTACCCTAAGAAACTAAAACTTTTGACATAGGAAAAGAGCCTTTAATCACATTCTTTACCATTTGCAATCATAAAAATAGTCTAATATCTTCATTTTTTCAACATACGTAGCTATTACCCTCGAAAACTAAAACTTTTGACATAGGAAAAGAGCCTTTAATCACATTCTTTATCATTTGCAATCATAAAATAGTCTAATATCTTCATTTTTTCAACATACGTAGATATTCCCATCGAAAACTAAAACTTTTGAAATAGGAAAAGAGCCTTTAATCACATTCTTTACCATTTGCAGTCATAAAATAGTCTAATATCTTCATTTTTTCAACATACGTAGCTATTACCCTCGAAAACTAAAACTTTTGACATAGGAAAAGAGCCTTTAATCACATTCTTTACCATGTGCAATCATAAAATAGTCTGATATCTTCATTTTTTCAACATACGTAGCTATTACCCTCGAAAACTAAAATTTTGACATAGGAAAAGAGCCTTTAATCACATTCTTTACCATTTGCAATCATAAAATAGTCTAATATCTTCATTTTTTCAACATACGTAGCTATTACCCTCGAAAACTAAAACTTTTGAAATAGGAAAAGAGCCTTTAATCACATTCTTTACCATTTGCAATCATAAAATAGTCTAATATCTTCATTTTTTCAACATAAGTAGCTATTACCCTCGAAAACTAAAACTTTTGAAATAGGAAAAGAGCCTTTAATCACATTCTTTACCATTTGCAATCATAAAATAGTCTAATATCTTCATTTTTACAACATACGTAGCTATTACCCTCGAAAACTAAAACTTTTGACATAGGAAAAGAGCGTTTAATCACATTCTTTACCATGTGCAATCATAAAATTGTCTAATATCTTCATTTTTTCCACAGACAAAGCTATTACCCTCGAAAACTAAAACTTTTGAAATAGGAAAAGAGCCTTTAATCACATTCTTTACCATTTGCAATCATAAAATAGTCTAATATCTTCATTTTTTCAACATACGTAGCTATTACCCTCGAAAACTAAAACTTTTGAAATAGGAAAAGAGCCTTTAATCACATTCTTTACCATTTGCAATCATAAAATAGTCTAATATCTTCATTTTTCCAACATACGTAGCTATTCCCTCGAAAACTAAAACTTTTGAAATAGGAAAAGAGCCTTTAATCACATTCTTTACCATTTGCAAACATAAAATAGTCTAACATCTTCATTTTTTCAACATACGTAGCTATTACCCTAAGAAACTAAAACTTTTGACATAGGAAAAGAGCCTTTAATCACATTCTTTACCATTTGCAATCATAAAATAGTCTAATATCTTCATTTTTTCAACATACGTAGCTATTACCCTCGAAAACTAAAACTTTTGACATAGGAAAAGAGCCTTTAATCACATTCTTTATCATTTGCAATCATAAAATAGTCTAATATCTTCATTTTTTCAACATACGTAGATATTCCCATCGAAAACTAAAACTTTTGAAATAGGAAAAGAGCCTTTAATCACATTCTTTACCATTTGCAGTCATAAAATAGTCTAATATCTTCATTTTTTCAACATACGTAGCTATTACCCTCGAAAACTAAAACTTTTGACATAGGAAAAGAGCCTTTAATCACATTCTTTACCATGTGCAATCATAAAATAGTCTGATATCTTCATTTTTTCAACATACGTAGCTATTACCCTCGAAAACTAAAATTTTGACATAGGAAAAGAGCCTTTAATCACATTCTTTACCATTTGCAATCATAAAATAGTCTAATATCTTCATTTTTTCAACATACGTAGCTATTACCCTCGAAAACTAAAACTTTTGAAATAATAAAAGAGCCTTTAATCACATTCTTTACCATTTGCAATCATAAAATAGTCTAATATCTTCATTTTTTCAACATACGTAGCTATTACCCTCGAAAACTAAAACTTTTGAAATAGGAAAAGAGCCTTTAATCACATTCTTTACCATTTGCAATCATAAAATAGTCTAATATCTTCATTTTTTCAACATACGTAGCTATTACCCTCGAAAACTAAAACTTTTGAAATAGGAAAAGAGCCTTTAATCACATTCTTTACCATTTGCAATCATAAAATAGTCTAATATCTTCATTTTTTCAACATACGTAGCTATTACCCTCGAAAACTAAAACTTTTGAAATAGGAAAAGAGCCTTTAATCACATTCTTTACCATTTACAATCATAAAATAGTCTAATATCTTCATTTTTTCAACATACCTAGCTATTACCCTCGAAAACTAAAACTTTTGAAATAGGAAAAGAGCCTTTAATCACATTCTTTACCATTTGCAATCATAAAATAGTCTAATATCTTCATTTTTTCAACATACGTAGCTATTACCCTCGAAAACTAAAACTTTTGAAATAGGAAAAGAGCCTTTAATCACATTCTTTACCATTTGCAATCATAAAATAGTCTAATATCTTCATTTTTTCAACATACGTAGCTATTACCCTCGAAAACTAAAACTTTTGAAATAGGAAAAGAGCCTTTAATCACATTCTTTACCATTTGCAATCATAAAATAGTCTAATATCTTCATTTTTTCAACATACGTAGCTATTACCCTCGAAAACTAAAACTTTTGAAATAGGAAAAGAGCCTTTAATCACATTCTTTACCATTTGCAATCATAAAATAGTCTAATATCTTCATTTTTTCAACATACGTAGCTATTACCATCGAAAACTAAAACTTTTGAAATAGGAAAAGAGCCTTTAATCACATTCTTTACCATTTGCAATCATAAAATAGTCTAATATCTTCATTTTTTCAACATACGTAGCTATTACCCTCGAAAAATAAAACTTTTGACATAGGAAAAGAGCCTTTAATCACATTCTTTACCATTTGCAATCATAAAATAGTCTAATATCTTCATTTTTTCAACATACGTAGCTATTACCCTCGAAAACTAAAACTTTTGAAATAGGAAAAGAGCCTTTAATCACTTCTTTACCATTTGCAATCATAAAATAGTCTAATATCTTCATTTTTTCAACATACGTAGCTATTACCCTCGAAAACTAAAACTTTTGAAATAGGAAAAGAGCCTTTAATCACATTCTTTACCATTTGCAATCATAAAATAGTCTAATATCTTCATTTTTTCAACATACGTAGCTATTACCCTCGAAAACTAAAACTTTTGAAATAGGAAAAGAGCCTTTAATCACATTCTTTACCATTTGCAATCATAAAATAGTCTAATATCTTCATTTTTCCAACATACGTAGCTATTCCCTCGAAAACTAAAACTTTTGAAATAGGAAAAGAGCCTTTAATCACATTCTTTACCATTTGCAAACATAAAATAGTCTAACATCTTCATTTTTTCAACATACGTAGCTATTACCCTAAGAAACTAAAACTTTTGACATAGGAAAAGAGCCTTTAATCACATTCTTTACCATTTGCAATCATAAAATAGTCTAATATCTTCATTTTTTCAACATACGTAGCTATTACCCTCGAAAACTAAAACTTTTGACATAGGAAAAGAGCCTTTAATCACATTCTTTATCATTTGCAATCATAAAATAGTCTAATATCTTCATTTTTTCAACATACGTAGATATTCCCATCGAAAACTAAAACTTTTGAAATAGGAAAAGAGCCTTTAATCACATTCTTTACCATTTGCAATCATAAAATAGTCTAATATCTTCATTTTTCCAACATACGTAGCTATTACCCTCGAAAACTAAAACTTTTGAAATAGGAAAAGAGCCTTTAATCACATTCTTTACCATTTGCAATCATAAAATAGTCTAATATCTTCATTTTTTCAACATACGTAGCTATTACCCTAAAAAATTTAGGGTAATAGCTACGGGTGGTGATTAATAGCTTTAATCACATTCTTTACCATTTGCAATCATAAAATAGTCTAATATCTTCATTTTTTCAACATACGTAGCTATTACCCTCAAAAACTAAAACTTGTGAAATAGGAAAAGAACCTTTAATCACATTCTTTACCATTTGCAATCATAAAATAGTCTAATATCTTCATTTTTACAACATACGTAGCTATTACCCTCGAAAACTAAAACTTTTGACATAGGAAAAGAGCGTTTAATCACATTCTTTACCATGTGCAATCATAAAATTGTCTAATATCTTCATTTTTTCCACAGACAAAGCTATTACCCTCGAAAACTAAAACTTTTGAAATAGGAAAAGAGCCTTTAATCACATTCTTTACCATTTGCAATCATAAAATAGTCTAATATCTTCATTTTTTCAACATACGTAGCTATTACCCTCGAAAACTAAAACTTTTGAAATAGGAAAAGAGCCTTTAATCACATTCTTTACCATTTGCAATCATAAAATAGTCTAATATCTTCATTTTTCCAACATACGTAGCTATTCCCTCGAAAACTAAAACTTTTGAAATAGGAAAAGAGCCTTTAATCACATTCTTTACCATTTGCAAACATAAAATAGTCTAACATCTTCATTTTTTCAACATACGTAGCTATTACCCTAAGAAACTAAAACTTTTGACATAGGAAAAGAGCCTTTAATCACATTCTTTACCATTTGCAATCATAAAATAGTCTAATATCTTCATTTTTTCAACATACGTAGCTATTACCCTCGAAAACTAAAACTTTTGACATAGGAAAAGAGCCTTTAATCACATTCTTTATCATTTGCAATCATAAAATAGTCTAATATCTTCATTTTTTCAACATACGTAGATATTCCCATCGAAAACTAAAACTTTTGAAATAGGAAAAGAGCCTTTAATCACATTCTTTACCATTTGCAGTCATAAAATAGTCTAATATCTTCATTTTTTCAACATACGTAGCTATTACCCTCGAAAACTAAAACTTTTGACATAGGAAAAGAGCCTTTAATCACATTCTTTACCATGTGCAATCATAAAATAGTCTGATATCTTCATTTTTTCAACATACGTAGCTATTACCCTCGAAAACTAAAATTTGACATAGGAAAAGAGCCTTTAATCACATCTTTACCATTTGCAATCATAAAATAGTCTAATATCTTCATTTTTTCAACATACGTAGCTATTACCCTCGAAAACTAAAACTTTTGAAATAATAAAAGAGCCTTTAATCACATTCTTTACCATTTGCAATCATAAAATAGTCTAATATCTTCATTTTTTCAACATACGTAGCTATTACCCTCGAAAACTAAAACTTTTGAAATAGGAAAAGAGCCTTTAATCACATTCTTTACCATTTGCAATCATAAAATAGTCTAATATCTTCATTTTTTCAACATACGTAGCTATTACCCTCGAAAACTAAAACTTTTGAAATAGGAAAAGAGCCTTTAATCACATTCTTTACCATTTGCAATCATAAAATAGTCTAATATCTTCATTTTTTCAACATACGTAGCTATTACCCTCGAAAACTAAAACTTTTGAAATAGGAAAAGAGCCTTTAATCACATTCTTTACCATTTACAATCATAAAATAGTCTAATATCTTCATTTTTTCAACATACCTAGCTATTACCCTCGAAAACTAAAACTTTTGAAATAGGAAAAGAGCCTTTAATCACATTCTTTACCATTTGCAATCATAAAATAGTCTAATATCTTCATTTTTTCAACATACGTAGCTATTACCCTCGAAAACTAAAACTTTTGAAATAGGAAAAGAGCCTTTAATCACATTCTTTACCATTTGCAATCATAAAATAGTCTAATATCTTCATTTTTTCAACATACGTAGCTATTACCCTCGAAAACTAAAACTTTTGAAATAGGAAAAGAGCCTTTAATCACATTCTTTACCATTTGCAATCATAAAATAGTCTAATATCTTCATTTTTCCAACATACGTAGCTATTACCCTCGAAAACTAAAACTTTTGAAATAGGAAAAGAGCCTTTAATCACTTCTTTACCATTTGCAATCATAAAATAGTCTAATATCTTCATTTTTTCAACATACGTAGCTATTACCCTCGAAAACTAAAACTTTTGAAATAGGAAAAGAGCCTTTAATCACATTCTTTACCATTTGCAATCATAAAATAGTCTAATATCTTCATTTTTTCAACATACGTAGCTATTACCCTCGAAAACTAAAACTTTTGAAATAGGAAAAGAGCCTTTAATCACATTCTTTACCATTTGCAATCATAAAATAGTCTAATATCTTCATTTTTTCAACATACGTAGCTATTACCCTCGAAAACTAAAACTTTTGAAATAGGAAAAGAGCCTTTAATCAAATTCTTTACCATTTTCAATCATAAAATAGTCTAATATCTTCATTTTTTCAACATACGTAGCTATTACCCTCGAAAACTAAAACTTTTGACATAGAAAAAGAGCCTTTAATCACATTCTTTACCATTTGCAATCATAAAATAGTCTAATATCTTCATTTTTTCAACATACGTAGCTATTACCCTCGAAAACTAAAACTTTTGAAATAGGAAAAGAGCCTTTAATCACATTCTTTACCATTTGCAATCATAAAATAGTCTAATATCTTCATTTTTTCAACATACGTAGCTATTACCCTCGAAAACTAAAACTTTTGAAATAGGAAAAGAGCCTTTAATCACATTCTTTACCATTTGCAATCATAAAATAGTCTAATATCTTCATTTTTTCAACATACGTAGCTATTACCCTCGAAAACTAAAACTTTTGAAATAGGAAAAGAGCCTTTAATCACATTCTTTACCATTTGCAAACATAAAATAGTCTAATATCTTCATTTTTTCAACATACGTAGCTATTACCCTCGAAAACTAAAACTTTTGAAATAGGAAAAGAGCCTTTAATCAAATTCTTTACCATTTTCAATCATAAAATAGTCTAATATCTTCATTTTTTCAACATACGTAGCTATTACCCTCGAAAACTAAAACTTTTGACATAGAAAAAGAGCCTTTAATCACATTCTTTACCATTTGCAATCATAAAATAGTCTAATATCTTCATTTTTTCAACATACGTAGCTATTACCCTCGAAAACTAAAACTTTTGAAATAGGAAAAGAGCCTTTAATCACATTCTTTACCATTTGCAATCATAAAATAGTCTAATATCTTCATTTTTTCAACATACGTAGCTATTACCCTCGAAAACTAAAACTTTTGAAATAGGAAAAGAGCCTTTAATCACATTCTTTACCATTTGCAATCATAAAATAGTCTAATATCTTCATTTTTACAACATACGTAGCTATTACCCTCGAAAACTAAAACTTTTGACATAGGAAAAGAGCGTTTAATCACATTCTTTACCATGTGCAATCATAAAATTGTCTAATATCTTCATTTTTTCCACAGACAAAGCTATTACCCTCGAAAACTAAAACTTTTGAAATAGGAAGAGCCTTTAATCACATTCTTTACCATTTGCAATCATAAAATAGTCTAATATCTTCCTTTTTTCAACATACGTAGCTATTACCCTCGAAAACTAAAACTTTTGAAATAGGAAAAGAGCCTTTAATCAAATTCTTTACCATTTTCAATCATAAAATAGTCTAATATCTTCATTTTTTCAACATACGTAGCTATTACCCTCGAAAACTAAAACTTTTGACGTAGGAAAAGAGCCTTTAATCACATTCTTTACCATGTGCAATCATAAAAAAGTCTAATATCTTCATTTTTTCAGCATACGTAGCTATTACCCTCGAAAACTAAAACTTTTGACATAGGAAAAGAGCCTTTAATTACATTCTTTACCATTTGCAATCATAAAATAGTCTAATATCTTCATTTTTTCAACATACGTAGCTATTACCCTCGAAAACTAAAACTTTTGAAATAGGAAAAGAGCCTTTAATCACATTCTTTACCATTTGCAATCATAAAATAGTCTAATATCTTCATTTTTTCAACATACGTAGCTATTACCCTCGAAAACTAAAACTTTTGAAATAGGAAAAGAGCCTTTAATCACATTCTTTACCATTTGCAATCATAAAATAGTCTAATATCTTCATTTTTTCAACATACGTAGCTATTACCCTCGAAAACTAAAACTTTTGAAATAGGAAAAGAGCCTTTAATCACATTCTTTACCATTTGCAATCATAAAATAGTCTAATATCTTCATTTTTCCAACATACGTAGCTATTCCCTCAAAAACTAAAACTTTTGAAATAGGAAAAGAGCCTTTAATCACATTCTTTACCATTTGC
The DNA here is from genome assembly GCF_032884065.1 of Artemia franciscana. Classification (NCBI taxonomy): domain Eukaryota; kingdom Metazoa; phylum Arthropoda; class Branchiopoda; order Anostraca; family Artemiidae; genus Artemia; species Artemia franciscana. The sequence goes on from NW_027063665.1 coordinate 116,840, forward strand.
AAACATAAAATAGTCTAATATCTTCATTTTTTCAACATACGTAGCTATTACCCTAAAAAACTAAAACTTTTGACATAGGAAAAGAGCCTTTAATCACATTCTTTACCATTTGCAATCATAAAATAGTCTAATATCTTCATTTTTTCAACATACGTAGCTATTACCCTCGAAAACTAAAACTTTTGACATAGGAAAAGAGCCTTTAATCACATTCTTTATCATTTGCAATCATAAAATAGTCTAATATCTTCATTTTTTCAACATACGTAGCTATTACCCTCGAAAACTAAAACTTTTGAAATAATAAAAGAGCCTTTAATCACATTCTTTACCATTTGCAATCATAAAATAGTCTAATATCTTCATTTTTTCAACATACGTAGCTATTACCCTCGAAAACTAAAACTTTTGAAATAGGAAAAGAGCCTTTAATCACATTCTTTACCATTTGCAATCATAAAATAGTCTAATATCTTCATTTTTTCAACATACGTAGCTATTACCCTCGAAAACTAAAACTTTTGAAATAGGAAAAGAGCCTTTAATCACATTCTTTACCATTTGCAATCATAAAATAGTCTAATATCTTCATTTTTTCAACATACGTAGCTATTACCCTCGAAAACTAAAACTTTTGAAATAGGAAAAGAGCCTTTAATCACATTCTTTACCATTTACAATCATAAAATAGTCTAATATCTTCATTTTTTCAACATACCTAGCTATTACCCTCGAAAACTAAAACTTTTGAAATAGGAAAAGAGCCTTTAATCACATTCTTTACCATTTGCAATCATAAAATAGTCTAATATCTTCATTTTTTCAACATACGTAGCTATTACCCTCGAAAACTAAAACTTTTGAAATAGGAAAAGAGCCTTTAATCACATTCTTTACCATTTGCAATCATAAAATAGTCTAATATCTTCATTTTTTCAACATATGTAGCTATTACCCTCGAAAACTAAAACTTTTGAAATAGGAAAAGAGCCTTTAATCACATTCTTTACCATTTGCAATCATAAAATAGTCTAATATCTTCATTTTTCCAACATACGTAGCTATTACCCTCGAAAACTAAAACTTTTGAAATAGGAA
>NW_027063666.1:0-23679 GCF_032884065.1 Artemia franciscana
TTATGTTGCATGTTCAAGAGTTAGGTAAACCTAACAATCTATTTATATGCACAAACAATAGGACATCGAAGAATGTTGTATATTCTTAAGTTTTACCGTAGTTAAATTGGGACAGCGAAGAATGTTGTATATTCGCAAGTTTTATGTAGTTCAAAAAATATATATATTTATATGTATCTCAATTCACAGGTGGGACACAGGGACACAACTACAATGGCAGGTAACTAATATGGCTTGTAACGACTTACGCGCGCGGGGGGCTTGGGGGCGCGATGCCCCCCATAGCCCCCCCAAACAGCTATATATCTATATATATAAAAATAAGTTATCTCTTTGTCTGTCGAGTGACTTCAGGTGTGTCGACTGACGTCATTGTAAGGATTGAGCTGTATGCGTCCATGAAATTGTTTGTCGACTGACGTCATGTTTGTCAACTGATGAAATTACAGACCGGACACAGATGACGACCGGGACACGGGGATACAGGGAATATAAATGACGACCGGAACCTCAAAGAGAAATTACAGACTGGGACACCGGGACACAGGGAATATAAATTACGACCGGGACACAGTGACACAACTACAAAGGGGATGACGGGGGTACAGGGAAGATATATAAATGACGACCGGACACAGGGATTGTTCGAAGAGAAATTACAGACCGGGACACCGGGAAACAAATGACGACCGGGATGCTGGGACACAGGGAATATAAATGACGACCTCGACACTTAAAGAGAAAGTACAGACTGGGACACCGGGACACAAATGACGACCGAATACTGGGAATATAAATGACGACCAGGACACAGGGACACAACTACAAGGGGGGTGCCAGGGGGCACAGGGGGATATATAAATGACGACGGGGGACACAGGGAATGTTTTATTAGCAATCAGCATCAACAAAGCTAAAGGGCAATCATTAGAATAATCAGGTATAGATCTGAATACGGATTGCTTTTCCATGGACAATTTTATGTTGCATGTTCAAGAGTTAGGTAAACCTAACAATCTATTTATATGCACAAACAATAGGACATGGAAGAATGTTGTATATTCTTATGTTTTACGTAGTTAAATTGGACAGCGAAGAATGTTGTATAATCGCAAGTTTTATGTAGTTCAAAAAATATATATATTTATATCTATCTCAATTCACAGGTCGGACAGAGGGACACAACTACAATGGCAGGTAACTAATATGGCGTGTAACGACTTACGCGCGCGGGGGGCTTGGGGGCGCGATGCCCTCCAAGCCCCCCCCCCCCCCCAACAGCTATATATCTATATATATAAAAATAAGTTGTCTGTGTGTCTGTCGAGTGACTTCAGGTGTGTCGACTGACGTCATTGTAAGGATTGAGCTGTATGCGTCATGAAATTGTTTGTCAACTGATGAAATTACAGACCGGGACACAAATGACGACCGGGACACGGGGATACAGGGAATATAAATGACGACCGGGAACCTCAAAGAGAAATTACAGACTGGGACACCGGGACACAGGGAATATAAATGACGACCGGGACACAGTGACACAACTACAAAGGGGACGACGGGGGTACAGGGAAGATATATAAATGACGACCGGGACACAGGGATTGTTCGAAGAGAAATTACAGACCGGGACACCGGGAAACAAATGACGACCGGGATGCTGGGACACAGGGAATATAAATGACAACCTCGACACTCAAAGAGAAAGTACAGACTGGGACACCGGGACACAAATGACGACCGGAATACTGGGAATATAAATGCCGACCAGGACACAGGGACACAACTACAAGGGGGGTGCCAGGGGGCACAGGGGGATATATAAATGACGACGGGGACACAGGGAATGTTTGATTAGCAATCAGCATCAACAAAGCTAAAGGGCAATCATTAGAATAATCAGGTATAGATCTGAATACGGATTGCTTTTCCCATGGACAATTTTATGTTAGATGTTCAAGAGTTAGGTAAACCTAACAATCTATTTATATGCACAAACAATAGGACATGGAAGAATGTTGTATATTCTTAAGTTTTACGTAGTTAAATTGGACAGCGAAGAATGTTGTATATTCGCAAGTTTTATGTAGTTCAAAAAATATATATATTTATATCTATCTCAATTCACAGGTGGGACACAGGGACACAACTACAATGGCAGGTAACTAATATGGCGTGTAACGACTTACGCGCGCGGGGGGCTTGGGGGCGCGATGCCCCCCCAAGCCCCCCCCCCCCCAACAGCTATATATCTATATATTTAAAAATAAGTTGTCTGTGTGTCTGTCGAGTGACTTCAGGTGTGTCGACTGACGTCATTGTAAGGATTGAGCTGTATGCGTCATGAAATTGTTTGTCGACTGACGTCATGTTTGTCAACTGATGAAATTATAGACCGGGGACACAAATGACGACCGGGACACGGGGATACAGGGAATATAAATGACGACCGGGAACCTCAAAGAGAAATTACAGACTGGGACACCGGAACACAGGGAATATAAATGACGACCGGGACACAGTGACACAACTACAAAGGGGACGACGGGGGTACAGGGAAGATATATAAATGACGACCGGGACACAGGGATTGTTCGAAGAGAAATTACAGACCGGGACACCGGGAAACAAATGACGACCGGGATGCTGGGACACAGGGAATATAAATGACGACCTCGACACTCAAAGAGAAAGTACAGACTGGGACACCGGGACACAAATGACGACCGGAATACTGGGAATATAAATGACGACCAGGACACAGGGACACAACTACAAGGGGGGTGCCAGGGGGCACAGGGGATATATAAATGACGACGGGGACACAGGGAATGTTTGATTAGCAATCAGCATCAACAAAGCTAAAGGGCAATCATTAGAATAATCAGGTATAGATCTGAATACGGATTGCTTTTCCCATGGACAATTTTATGTTGCATGTTCAAGAGTTAGGTAAACCTAACAATCTATTTATATGCACAAACAATAGGACATGAAAGAATGTTGTATATTCGCAAGTTTTATGTAGTTCAAAAAATATATATATTTATATCTATCCTCAATTCACAGGTGGACACAGGGACACAACTACAATGGCAGGTAACTAATATGGCGTGTAACGACTTACGCGCGCGGGGGGCTTGGGGGCGCGATGCCCCCCCAAGCCCCCCCCCCCCAACAGCTATATATCTATATATATAAAAATAAGTTGTCTGTGTGTCTGTCGAGTGACTTCAGGTGTGTCGACTGACGTCATTGTAAGGATTGAGCTGTATGCGTCATGAAATTGTTTGTCGACTGACGTCATGTTTGTCAACTGATGAAATTACAGACCGGGACACAAATGACGACCGGGACACGGGGATACAGGGAATATAAATGACGACCGGGAACCTCAAAGAGAAATTACAGACTGGGACACCGGGACACAGGGAATATAAATGACGACCGGGACACAGTGACACAACTACAAAGGGGACGACGGGGGTACAGGGAAGATATATAAATGACGACCGGGACACAGGGATTGTTCGAAGAGAAAATACAGACCGGGACACCGGGAAACAAATGACGACCGGGATGCTGGGACACAGGGAATATAAATGACGACCTCGACACTCAAAGAGAAAGTACAGACTGAAATTGTTTGTCGACTGACGTCATGTTTGTCAACTGATGAAATTACAGACCGGGACACAAATGACGACCGGGACACGTGGATACAGGGAATATAAATGACGACCGGGAACGTCAAAGAGAAATTACAGACTGGGACACCGGGACACAGGGAATATAAATGACGACCGGAACACAGTGACACAACTACAAAGGGGACGACGGGGGTACAGGGAAGATATATAAATGACGACCGGGACACAGGGATTGTTCGAAGACAAATTACAGACCGGGACACCGGGAAACAAATGACGACCGGGATGCTGGGACACAGGGAATATAAATGACAACCACGACACTCAAAGAGAAAGTACAGACTGGGACACCGGGACACAAATGACGACCGAAATACTGGGAATATAAATGACGACCAGGACACAGGGACACAACTACAAGGGGGGTGCCAGGGGGCACAGGGGGATATATAAATGACGACGGGGACACAGGGAATGTTTGATTAGCAATCAGCATCAACAAAGCTAAAGGGCAATCATTAGAATAATCAGGTATAGATCTGAATACGGATTGCTTTTCCCATGGACAATTTTATGTTGCATGTTCAAGAGTTAGGTAAACCTAACAATCGATTTATATGCACAAACAATAGGACATGGAAGAATGTTGTATATTCTTAAGTTTTACGTAGTTAAATTGGACAGCGAAGAATGTTGTATATTCGCAAGTTTTATGTAGTTCAAAAAATAATATATTTATATCTATCTCAATTCACAGGTGGGACACAGGGACACAACTACAATGGCAGGTAACTAATATGGCGTGTAACGACTTACGCTTGCGGGGGGCTTGTGGGCGCAATGCCCCCCCAAAGCCCCCTCCCAACAGCTATATATCTATATATATATAAAAATAAGTTGTCTGTGTGTCTGTCGAGTGACTTCAGGTGTGTCGACTGACGTCATTGTAAGGATTGAGCTGTATGCGTCATGAAATTGTTTGTCGACTGACGTCATGTTTGTCAACTGATGAAATTACAGACCGGGACACAAATGACGACCGGGAGACGGGGATACAGGGAATATAAATGACGACCGGGAACCGCAAAGAGAAATTACAGACTGGGACACCGGGACCCAGGGAATATAAATGACGACCGGGACACAGTGACACAACTACAAAGGGAACGACGGGGGTACAGGGAAGATATATAAATGACGACCGGGACACAGGGATTGTTCGAAGAGAAATTACAGACCGGGACACCGGGAAACAAATGGCGACCGGGATGCTGGGACACAGGGAATATAAATGACGACCTCGACACTCAAAGAGAAAGTACAGACTGGGACACCGGGACACAAATGACGACCGGAATACTGGGAATATAAATGACGACCAGGACACAGGGACACAACTACAAGGGGGGTGCCAGGGGGCACAGGGGGATATATAAATGACGACGGGGACACAGAGAATGTTTGATTAGCAATCAGCATCAACAAAGCTAAAGGGCAATCATTAGAATAATCAGGTATAGATCTGAATACGGATTGCTTTTCCCATGGACAATTTTATGTTGCATGTTCAAGAGTTAGGTAAACCTAACAATCTATTTATATGCACAAACAATAGGACATGGAAGAATGTTGTATATTCTTAAGTTTTACGTAGTTAAATTGGACAGCGAAGAATGTTGTATATTCGCAAGTTTTATGTAGTTCAAAAAATATATATATTTATATCTATCTCAATTCACAGGTGGGACACAGGGAAACAACTACAATGGCAGGTAACTAATATGGCGTGTAACGACTTACGCGCGCGGGGGGCTTGGGGGCGCGATGCCCCCCAATTCCCCCCCCCAACAGCTATATATCTATATATATAAAAATAAGTTGTCTGTGTGTCTGTCGAGTGACTTCAGGTGTGTCGACTCACGTCATTGTAAGGATAGAGCTGTATGTGTCATGAAATTGTTTGTCGACTGACGTCATGTTTGTCAACTGATGAAATTACAGACCGGGACACAAATGACGACCGGGACACGGGGATACAGGGAATATAAATGACGACCAGGAACCTCAAAGAGAAATTACAGACTGGGACACCGGGACACAGGGAATATAAATGACGACCGGGACACAGGGATTGTTCGAAGAGAAATTACAGACCGGGACACCGGGAAACAAATGACGACCGGGATGCTGGGACACAGGGAATATAAATGACGACCTCGACACTCAAAGAGAAAGTACAGACTGGGACACCGGGACACAAATGACGACCGGAATACTGGGAATATAAATGACGACCAGGACACAGGGACACAACTACAAGGGGGGTGCCAGGGGGCACAGGGGGATATATAAATGACGACGGGGACACAGGGAATGTTTGATTAGCAATCAGCATCAACAAAGCTAAAGGGAAATCATTAGAATAATCAGGTATAGATCTGAATACGGATTGCTTTTCCCATGGACATTTTTATGTTGCATGTTCAAGAGTTAGGTAAACCTAACAATCCATTTATATGCACAAACAATAGGACATGGAAGAATGTTGTATATTCTTAAGTTTTACGTAGTTAAATTGGACAGCGAAGAATGTTGTATATTCGCAAGTTTTATGTAGTTCAAAAAATATATATATTTATATCTATCTCAATTCACAGGTGGGACACAGGGACACAACTACAATGGCAGGTAACTAATATGATGTGTAACGACTTACGCGCGCGGGGGGCTTGGGGGCGCGATGCCACCCCAAGCCCCCCCCCCCAACAGCTATATATCTATATATATAAAAATAAGTTGTCTGTGTGTCTGTCGATTGACTTCAGGTGTGTCGACTGACGTCATTGTAAGGATTGAGCTGTATGCGTCATGAAATTGTTTGTCGACTGACGTCATGTTTGTCAACTGATGAAATTACAGACCAGGACACAAATGACGACCGGGACACGGGGATACAGGGAATATAAATGACGACCGGAAACCTCAAAGAGAAATTACAGACTGGGACACCGGGACACAGGGAATATAAATGACGACCGGGACACAGTGACACAACTACAAAGGGGACGACGGGGGTACAGGGAAGATATATAAATGACGACCGGGACACAGGGATTGTTCGAAGAGAAATTACAGACCGGGACACCGGGAAACAAATGACGACCGGGATGCTGGGACACAGGGAATATAAATGACGACCTCGACACTCAAAGAGAAAGTACAGACTGGGACACCGGGACACAAATGACGACCGGAATACTGGGAATATAAATGACGACCAGGACACAGGGACACAACTACAAGGGGGGTGCCAGGGGGCACAGGGGGATATATAAATGACGACGGGGACACAGGGAATGTTTGATTAGCAATCAGCATCAACAAAGCTAAAGGGCAATCATTAGAATAATCAGGTATAGATCTGAATACGGATTGCTTTTCCCATGGACAATTTTATGTTGCATGTTCAAGAGTTAGGTAAACCTAACAATCTATTTATATGCACAAACAATAGGACATGGAAGAATGTTGTATATTCTTAAGTTTTACGTAGTTAAATTGGACAGCGAAGAATGTTGTATATTCGCAAGTTTTATGTAGTTCAAAAAATATATATATTTATATCTATCTCAATTCACAGGTGGGACACAGGGACACAACTACAATGGCAGGTAACTAATATGGCGTGTAACGACTTACGCGCGCGGGGGGCTTGGGGGCGCGATGCCCCCCCCCCCCCAACAGCTATATATCTATATATATATAAATAAGTTGTCTGTGTGTCTGTCGAGTGACTTCAGGTGTGTCGACTGACGTCATTGTAAGGATTGAGCTGTATGCGTCATGAAATTGTTTGTCGACTGACGTCATGTTTGTCAACTGATGAAATTACAGACCGGGACACAAATGACGACCGGGACACGGGGATACAGGGAATATAAATGACGACCGGGAACCTCAAAGAGAAATTACAGACTGGGACACCGGGACACAGGGAATATAAATGACGACCGGGACACAGGGACACAACTACAAGGGGGGTGCCAGGGGGCACAGGGGGATATATAAATGACGACGGGGACACAGGGAATGTTTGATTAGCAATCAGCATCAACAAAGCTAAAGGGCAATCATTAGAATAATCAGGTATAGATCTGAATACGGATTGCTTTTCCCATGGACAATTTTATGTTGCATGTTCAAGAGTTAGGTAAACCTAACAATCTATTTATATGCACAAACAATAGGACATGGAAGAATGTTGTATATTCTTAAGTTTTACGTAGTTAAATTGGACAGCGAAGAATGTTGTATATTCGCAAGTTTTATGTAGTTCAAAAAATATATATATTTATATCTATCTCAATTCACAGGTGGGACACAGGGACACAACTACAATGGCAGGTAACTAATATGGCGTGTAACGACTTACGCGCGCGGGGGGCTTGGGGGCGCGATGCCCCACAAGCCCCCCCCCCCCAACAGCTATATATCTTTATATATAAAAATAAGTTGTCTGTGTGTCTGTCGAGTGACTTCAGGTGTGTCAACTAACGTCATTGTAAGGATTGAGCTGTATGCGTCATGAAATTGTTTGTCGACTGACGTCATGTTTGTCAACTGATGAAATTACAGACCGGGACACAAATGACGATCGGGACACGGAGATACAGGGAATATAAATGACGACCGGGAACCTCAAAGAGAAATTACAGACTGGGACACCGGGACACAGGGAATATAAATGACGACCGGGACACAGTGACACAACTACAAAGGGGACGACGGGGGTACAGGGAAGATATATAAATGACGACCGGGACACAGGGATTGTTCGAAGAGAAATTACAGACCGGGACACCGGGAAACAAATGACGACCGGGATGCTGGGACACAGGGAATATAAATGACGACCTCGACACTCAAAGAGAAAGTACAGACTGGGACACCGGGACACAAATGACGACCGGAATGCTGGGAATATAAATGACGACCAGGACACAGGGACACAACTACAAGGGGGGTGCCAGGGGGCACAGGGGGATATATAAATGACGACGGGGACACAGGGAATGTTTGATTAGCAATCAGCATCAACAAAGCTAAAGGGCAATCATTAGAATAATCAGGTATAGATCTGAATACGGATTGCTTTTCCCATGGACAATTTTATGTTGCATGTTCAAGAGTTAGGTAAACCTAACAATCTATTTATATGCACAAACAATAGGACATGGAAGAATGTTGTATATTCTTAAGTTTTACGTAGTTAAATTGGACAGCGAAGAATGTTGTATATTCGTAAGTTTTATGTAGTTCAAAAAATATATATATTTATATCTATCTCAATTCACAGGTGGGACACAGGGACACAACTACAATGGCAGGTAACTAATATGGCGTGTAACGACTTACGCGCGCGGGGGGCTTGGGGGCGCGATGCCCCCCCAAGCCCCCCCAAACAGCTATATATCTATATATATAAAAATAAGTTGTCTGTGTGTCTCTCGAGTGACTTCAGGTGTGTCGACTGACGTCATTGTAAGGATTGAGCTGTATGCGTCATGAAATTGTTTGTCGACTGACGTCATGTTTGTCAACTGATGAAATTACAGACCGGGACACAAATGACGACCGGGACACGGGGATACAGGGAATATAAATGACGACCGGGAACCTCAAAGAGAAATTACAGACTGGGACACCGGGACACAGGGAATATACATGACGACCGGGACACAGTGACACAACTACAAAGGGGACGACGGGGGTACAGGGAAGATATATAAATGACAACCGGGACACAGGGATTGTTCGAAGAGAAATTACAGACCGGGACACCGGGAAACAAATGACGACCGGGATGCTGGGACAAAGGGAATATAAATGACGACCTCGACACTCAAAGAGAAAGTACAGACTGGGACATCGGGACACAAATGACGACCGGAATACTGGGAATATAAATGACGACCAGGACACAGGGACACAACTACAAGGGGGGTGCCAAGGGGCACAGGGGGATATATAAATGACGACGGGGACACAGGGAATGTTTGATTAGCAATCAGCATCAACAAAGCTAAAGGGCAATCATTAGAATAATCAGGTATAGATCTGAATACGGATTGCTTTTCCCATGGACAATTTTATGTTGCATGTTCAAGAGTTAGGTAAACCTAACAATCTATTTATATGCACAAACAACAGGACATGGAAGAATGTTGTATATTCTTAAGTTTTACGTAGTTAAATTGGACAGCGAAGAATGTTGTATATTCGCAAGTTTTATGTAGTTCAAGAAATATATATATTTATATCTATCTCAATTCACAGGTGGGACACAGGGACACAACTACAATGGCAGGTAACTAATATGGCGTGTAACGACTTACGCGCGCGGGGGGCTTGGGGTCGCGATGCCCCCCCAAGCCCCCCCCCAACAGCTATATATCTATATATATAAAAATAAGTTGTCTGTGTGTCTGTCGAGTGACTTCAGGTGTGTCGACTGACGTCATTGTAAGGATTGAGCTGTATGCGTCATGAAATTGTTTGTCGACTGACGTCATGTTTGTCAACTGATGAAATTACAGACCGGGACACAAAAGACGACCGGGACACGGGGATACAGGGAATATAAATGACGACCGGGAACCTCAAAGAGAAATTACAGACTGGGACACCGGGACACAGGGAATATAAATGACGACCGGGACACAGCGACACAACTACAAAGGGGAGGACGGGGGTACAGGGAAGATATATAAATGACGACCGGGACACAGGGATTGTTCGAAGAGAAATTACAGACCGGGACACCGGGAAAAAATGACGACCGGGATGCTGGGACACAGGGAATATAAATGACGACCTCGACACTCAAAGAGAAAGTACAGACTGGGACACCGGGACACAAATGACGACCGGAATACTGGGAATATAAATGACGACCAGGACACAGGGAAACAACTACAAGGGGGGTGCCAGGGGGCACAGGGGGATATATAAATGACGACGGGGACACAGGGAATGTTTGATTAGCAATCAGCATCAACAAAGCTAAAGGGCAATCATTAGAATAATCAGGTATAGATCTGAATACGGATTGCTTTTCCCATGGACTATTTTATGTTGCATGTTCAAGAGCTAGGTAAACCTAACAATATATTTATATGCACAAACAATAGGACATGGAAGAATGTTGTATATTCTTAAGTTTTACATAGTTATATTGGACAGCGAAGAATGTTGTATATTCGCAAGTTTTATGTAGTTCAAAAAATATATATATTTATATCTATCTCAATTCACAGGTGGGACACAGGGACACAACTACAATGGCAGGTAACTAATATGGCGTGTAACGACTTACGCGCGCGGGGGGCTTGGGGGCGCGATGCCCCCCAAGCCCCCCCCCCAACAGCTATATATCTATATATATAAAAATAAGTTGTCTGTGTGTCTGTCGAGTGACTTCAGGTGTGTCGACTGACGTCAATGTAAGGATTGAGCTGTATGCGTCATGAAATTGTTTGTCGACTGACGTCATGTTTGTCAACTGATGAAATTACAGACCGGGACACAAATGACGACCGGGACACGGGGATACAGGGAACATAAATGACGACCGGGAACCTCAAAGAGAAATTACAGACTGGGACACAGGGAATATAAATGACGACCGGGACACAGTGACACAACTACAAAGGGGACGACGGGGGTACAGGGAAGATATATAAATGACGACCGGGACACAGGGATTGTTCGAAGAGAAATTACAGACCGGGACAGCGGGAAACAAATGACGACCGGGATGCTGGGACACAGGGAATATAAATGACGACCTCGACATTCAAAGAGAAAGTACAGACTGGGACACCGGGACACAAATGACGACCGGAATACTGGGAATATAAATGACGACCAGGACACAGGGACACAACTACAAATTACAGACTGGGACACCGGGACACAGGGAATATAAATGACGACCGGGACACAACTACAAAGGGGACGACGGGGGTACAGGGATGATATATAAATGACGACCGGGACACAGGGATTGTTCGAAGAGAAATTACAGACCGGGACACCGGGAAACAAATGACGACCGGGATGCTGGGACACAGGGAATATAAACGACGACCTCGACACTCAAAGAGAAAGTACAGACTGGGACACCGGGACACAAATGACGACCGGAATACTGGGAATATAAATGACGACCAGGACACATGGAAACAACTACAAGGGGGGTGCCAGGGGGCACAGGGGGATATATAAATGATGACGGGGACACAGGGAATGTTTGATTAGCAATCAGCATCGACAAAGCTAAAGGGCAATCATTAGAATAATCAGGTATAGATCTGAATACGGATTGCTTTTCCCATGGACAATTTTATGTTGCATGTTCAAGAGTTAGGTAAACCTAACAATCTATTTATATGCACAAACAATAGGACATGGAAGAATGTTGTATATTCTTAAGTTTTACGTAGTTAAATTGGACAGCGAAGAATGTTGTATATTCGCAAGTTTTATGTAGTTCAAAAAATATATATATTTATATCTATCTCAATTCACAGGTGGGACACAGGGACACAACTACAATGGCAGGTAACTAATATGAGGTGTAACGACTTACGCGCGCGGGGGGCTTGGGGGCGCGATGCCCCCCCAAGCCCCCCCCCAACAGCTATATATCTATATATATAAAAATAAGTTGTCTGTGTGTCTGTCGAGTGACTTCAGGTTTGTTGACTGACGTCATTGTAAGGATTGAGCTGTATGCGTCATGAAATTGTTTGTCGACTGACGTCCTGTTTGTCAACTGATGAAATTACAGACCGGGACACAAATGACGACCGGGACACGGGGATACAGGGAATATAAATGACGACCGGGAACCTCAAAGAGAAATTACAGACTGGGACACCGGGACACAGGGAATATAAATGACGACCGGGACACAGTGACACAACTACAAAGGGGACGACGGGGGTACAGGGAAGATATATAAATGACGACCGGGACACAGGGATTGTTCGAAGAGAAATTACAGACCGGGACACCGGGAAACAAATGACGACCGGGATGCTGGGACACAGGGAATATAAATGACGACCTCGACACTCAAAGAGAAAGTACAGACTGGGACACCGGGACACAAATGACGACCGGAATAGTGGGAATATAAATGACGACCAGGACACAGGGACACAACTACAAGGGGGGTGCCAGGGGGCACAGGGGGATATATAAATGACGACGGGGACACAGGGAATGTTTGATTAGCAATCAGCATCAACAAAGCTAAAGGGCAATCATTAGAATAATCAGGTATAGATCTGAATACGGATTGCTTTTCCCATGGACAATTTTATGTTGCATGTTCAAGAGTTAGGTAAACCTAACAATCTATTTATATGCACAAACAATAGGACATGGAAGAATGTTGTATATTCTTAAGTTTTACGTAGTTAAATTGGACAGCGAAGAATGTTGTATATTCGCAAGTTTTATGTAGTTCAAAAAATATATATATTTATATCTAACTCAATTCACAGGTGGGACACAGGGACACAACTACAATGGCAGGTAACTAATATGGCGTGTAACGACTTACGCGCGCGGGGGGCTTGGGGGCGCGATGCCCCCCAAGCCCCCCCCCCAACAGCTATATATCTATATATATAAAAATAAGTTGTCTGTGTGTCTGTCGAGTGACTTCAGGTGTGTCGACTGACGTCATTGTAAGGATTGAGCTGTATGCGTCATGAAATTGTTTGTCGACTGACGTCATGTTTGTCAACTGATGAAATTACAGACCGGGACACAAATGACGACCGGGACACGGGGATACAGGGAATATAAATGACGACCGGGAACCTCAAAGAGAAATTACAGACTGGGACACCGGGACACAGGGAATATAAATGACGACCGGGACACAGTGACACAACTACAAAGGGGACGACGGGGGTACAGGGAAGATATATAAATGACGACCGGGACACAGGGATTGTTCGAAGAGAAATTACAGACCGGGACACCGGGAAACAAATGAGACCGGGATGCTGGGACACAGGGAATATAAATGACAACCTCGACACTCAAAGAGAAAGTACAGACTGGGACACCGGGACACAAATCACGACCGGAATACTGGGAATATAAATGACGACCAGGACACAGGGACACAACTACAAGGGGGGTGCCAGGGGGCACAGGGGGATATATAAATGACGACGGGGACACAGGGAATGTTTGATTAGCAATCAGCATCAACAAAGCTAAAGGGCAATCATTAGAATAATCAGGTATAGATCTGAATACGGATTGCTTTTCCCATGGACAATTTTATGTTGCATGTTCAAGAGTTAGGTAAACCTAACAATCTATTTATATGCACAAACAATAGGACATGGAAGAATGTTGTATATTCTTAAGTTTTACGTAGTTAAATTGGACAGCGAAGAATGTTGTATATTCTTAAGTTTTATGTAGTTCAAAAAATATATATATTTATATCTATCTCAATTCACAGGTGGGACACAGGGACACAACTACAATGGCAGGTAAGTAATATGGCGTGTAACGACTTACGCGCGCGGGGGGCTTGGGGGCGCGATGCCCCCCCAAGCCCCCCCCCAACAGCTATATATCTATATATATAAAAATAAGTTGTCTGTGTGTCTGTCGAGTGACTTCAGGTGTGTCGACTGACGTCATTGTAAGGATTGAGCTGTATGCGTCATGAAATTGTTTGTCGACTGACGTCATGTTTGTCAACTGATGAAGTTACAGACCGGGACACAAATGACGACCGGGACACGGGGATACAGGGAATATAAATGACGACCGGGGACCTCAAAGAGAAATTACAGACTGGGACACCGGGACACAGGGAATATAAATGACGACCGGGACACAGTGACACAACTACAAAGAGGATGGCGGGGGTACAGGGAATATATATAAATGACGACCGGGACACAGGGATTGTCCGAAGAGAAATTACAGACCGGGACACCGGGAAACAAATGACGACCGGGATGCTGGGACACAGGGAATATAAATGACGACCTCGACACTCAAAGAGAAAGTACAGACTGGGACACCGGGACACAAATGACGACCGGAATACTGGGAATATAAATGACGACCAGGACACAGGGACACAACTACAAGGGGGGTGCCAGGGGGCACAGGGGGATATATAAATGACGACGAGGACACAGGGAATGTTTGATTAGCAATCAGCATCAACAAAGCTAAAGAGCAATCATTAGAATAATCAGGTATAGATCTGATTACGGATTGCTTTTCCCATGGACAATTTTATGTTGCATGTTCAAGAGTTAGGTAAACCTTACAATCTATTTATATGCACAAACAATAGGACATGGAAGAATGTTGTATATTCTTAAGTTTTACGTAGTTAAATTGGACAGCGAAGAATGTTGTATATTCACAAGTTTTATGTAGTTCAAAAAATATATATATTTATATCTATCTCAATTCACAGTTGGGACACAGGGACACAACTACAATGGCAGGTAACTAATATGGCGTGTAACGACTTACGCGCGCGGGGGGCTTGGGGGCGTGATGCCCCCCCAAGCCCCCCCCCCAACAGCTATATATCTATATATATAAAAATAAGTTGTCTGTGTGTCTGTCGAGTGATTTCAGGTGTGTCGACTGACGTCATTGTAAGGATTAAGCTGTGTGCGTCATGAAATTGTTTGTCGACTGACGTCATGTTTGTCAACTGATGAAATTACAGACCGGGACACAAATGACGACCGGGACACGGGGATACAGGGAATATAAATGACGACCGGGAACCTCAAAGAGAAATTACAGACTGGGACACCGGGACACAGGGAATATAAATGACGACCGGGACACAGAGACACAACTACAAAGGGGACGACGGGGGTACAGGGAAGATATATAAATGACGACCGGGACACAGGGATTGTTCTAAGAGAAATTACAGACCGGGACAGCGGGAAACAAATGACGACCGGGATGCTGGGACACAGGGAATATAAATGACGACCTCGACATTCAAAGAGAAAGTACAGACTGGGACACCGGGACACAAATGACGACCGGAATACTGGGAATATAAATGACGACCAGGACACAGGGACACAACTACAAGGGGGGGTGCCAGGGGGCACAGGGGGATATATAAATGACGATGGGGACACAGGGAATGTTTGATTAGCAATCAACATCAACAAAGCTAAAGGGCAATCATTAGAATAATCAGGTATATATCTGAATACGGATTGCTTTTCCCATGGACAATTTTATGTTGCATGTTCAAGAGTTAGGTAAACCTAACAATCTATTTATATGCACAAACAATAGGACATGGAAGAATGTTGTATATTCTTAAGTTTTACGTAGTTAAATTGGACAGCGAAGAATGTTGTATATTCGCAAGTTTTATGTAGTTCAAAAAATATATATATTTATATCTATCTCAATTCACAGGCGGGACACAGGGACAAAACTACAATGGCAGGTAACTAATATGGCGTGTAACGACTTACGCGCGCGGGGGGCTTGGGGGCGCTAGGCCCCCCCAAGCCCCCCCCCCCAACAGCTTTATATCTATATATATAAAAATAAGTTGTCTGTGTGTCTGTCGAGTGACTTCAGGTGTGTCGACTGACGTCATTGTAAGGATTGAGCTGTATGCGTCATGAAATTGTTTGTCGACTGACGTCCTGTTTGTCAACTGATGAAATTACAGACCGGGACACAAATGACGACCGGGACACGGGGATACAGGGAATATAAATGACGACCGGGAACCTCAAAGAGAAATTACAGACTGGGACACCGGGACACTGGGAATATAAATGACGACCGGGACACAGTGACACAACTACAAAGGGGACGATGGGGGTACAGGGAAGATATATAAATGACGACCGGGACACAGGGATTGTTCGAAGAGAAATTACAGACCGGGACACCGGGAAACAAATGACGACCGGGATGCTGGGACACAGGGAATATAAATGACAACCTCGACACTCAAAGAGAAAGTACAGACTGGGACACCGGGACACAAATGACGACCGGAATACTGGGAATATAAATGACGACCAGGGCACAGGGACACAACTACAAGGGGGGTGCCAGGGGGCACAGGGGGATATATAAATGACGACGGGGACACAGGGAATGTTTGATTAGCAATCAGCATCAACAAAGCTAAAGGGCAATCATTAGAATAATCAGGTATAGATCTGAATACGGATTGCTTTTCCCATGGACAATTTTATGTTGCATGTTCAAGAGTTAGGTAAACCTAACAATCTATTTATATGCACAAACAATAGGACATGGAAGAATGTTGTATATTCTTAAGTTTTACGTAGTTAAATTGGACAGCGAAGAATGTTGTATATTCGCAAGTTTTATGTAGTTCAAAAAATATATATATTTATATCTATCTCAATTCACAGGTGGGACACAGGGACACAACTACAATGGCAGGTAACTAATATGGCGTGTAACGACTTACGCGCGCGGGGGGCTTGGGGGCGCGATGCCCCCCCAAGCCCCCCCCCAACAGCTATATATCTATATATATAAAAATAAGTTGTCTGTGTGTCTGTCGAGTGACTTCAGGTGTGTCGACTGACGTCATTGTAAGGATTGAGCTGTATGCGTCATGAAATTGTTTGTCGACTGACGTCATGTTTGTCAACTGATGAAATTACAGACCGAGACACAAATGACGACCAGGACACGGGGATACAGGGAATATAAATGACGACCGGGAACCTCAAAGAGAAATTACAGACTGGGACACCGGGACACAGGGAATATGAATGACGACAGGGACACAGTGACACAACTACAAAGGGGACGACGGGGGTACAGGGAAGATATATAAATGACGACCGGGACACAGGGATTGTTCGAAGAGAAATTACAGACCGGGACACCGGGAAACAAATGACGACTGGGATGCTGGGACACAGGGAATATAAATGACGACCTCGACACTCAAAGAGAAAGTACAGACTGGGACACCGGGACACAAATGACGACCGGAATACTGGGAATATAAATGACGACCAGGACAAAGGGACACAACTACAAGGGGGGTGCCAGGGGGCACAGGGGGATATATAAATGACGACGGGGACACAGGGAATGTTTGATTAGCAATCAGCATCAACAAAGCTAAAGGGCAATCATTAGAATAATCAGGTATAGATCTGAATACGGATTGCTTTTCCCATGGACAATTTTATGTTGCATGTTCAAGAGTTAGGTAAACCTAACAATCTATTTATATGCACAAACAATAGGACATGGAAGAATGTTGTATATTCTTAAGTTTTACGTAGTTAAATTGGACAGCGAAGAATGTTGTATATTCGCAAGTTTTATGTAGTTCAAAAAATATATATATTTATATCTATCTCAATTCACGGTGGGACACAGGGACACAACTACAATGGCAGGTAACTAATATGGCGTGTAACGACTTACGCGCGCGGGGGCTTGGGGGCGCGATGCCCCCCCAAGCCCCCCCCCCCCCCATCAGCTATATATCTATATATATAAAAATAAGTTGTCTGTGTGTCTGTCGAGTGACTTCAGGTGTGTCGACTGACGTCATTGTAAGGATTGAGCTGTATGCGTCATGAAATTGTTTGTCGACTGACGTCATGTTTGTCAACTGATGAAATTACAGACCGGGACACAAATGACGAGCGGGACAGGGGGATACAGGGAATATAAATGACGACCGGGAACCTCAAAGAGAAATTACAGACTGGGACACCGGGACACAGGGAATATAAATGACGACCGGGACACAGTGACACAACTACAAAGGGGACGACGGGGGTACAGGGAAGATATATAAATGACGACCGGGACACAGGGATTGTTCGAAGAGAAATTACAGACCGGGACACCGGGAAACAAATGACGACCGGGATGCTGGTACACAGGGAATATAAATGACGACCTCGACACTCAAAGAGAAAGTACAGACTGGGACACCGGGACACAAATGACGACCGGAATACTGGGAATATAAATGACGACCAGGACACAGGGACACAACTACAAGGGGGGTGCCAGGGGGCACAGGGGGATATATAAATGACGACGGGGACACAGGGAATGTTTGATTAGCAATCAGCATCAACAAAGCTAAAGGGCAATCATTAGAATAATCAGGTATAGATCTGAATACGGATTGCTTTTCCCATGGACAATTTTATGTTGCATGTTCAAGAGTTAGGTAAACCTAACAATCTATTTATATGCACAAACAATAGGACATGGAATAATGTTGTATATTCTTAAGTTTTACGTAGTTAAATTGGACAGCGAAGAATGTTGTATATTCGCAAGTTTTATGTAGTTCAAAAAATATATATATTTATATCTATCTCAATTCACAGGTGGGACACAGGGACACAACTACAATGGCAGGTAACTAATATGGCGTGTAACGACTTACGCGCGCGGGGGCTTGGGGCGCGATACCCCCCCAAGCCCCCCCCCCCCCCAACAGCTATATATCTATATATATAAAAATAAGTTTTCTGTGTGTCAATCGCGTGACTTCAGGTGTGTCGACTGACGTCATTGTAAGGATTGAGCTGTATGCGTCATGAAATTGTTTGTCGACTGACGTCATATTTGTCAACTGATGAAATTACAGACCGGGACACAAATGACGACCGGGACACGGGGATACAGGGAATATAAATGACGACCGGGAACCTCAAAGAGAAATTACAGACTGGGACATCGGGACACAGGGAATATAAATGACGACCGGGACACAGTGACACAACTACAAAGGGGACGCCGGGGGTGCAGGAAAGATATATAAATGACGACCGGGACACAGGGATTGTTCGAAGAGAAATTACAGACCGGGACACCGGGTAACAAATGACGACCGGGATGCTGGGACACAGGGAATATAAATGACGACCTCGACACTCAAAGAGAAAGTACAGACTGGGACACCGGGACACAAATGACGACCGGAATACTGGGAATATAAATGACGACCAGGACACAGGGACACAACTACAAGGGGGGTGCCAGGGGGCACAGGGGGATATATAAATGACGACGGGGACACAGGGAATGTTTGATTAGCAATCAGCATTAACAAAGCTAAAGGGCAATCATTAGAATAATCAGGTATAGATCTGAATACGGATTGCTTTTCCCATGGACAATTTTATGTTGCATGTTCAAGAGTTAGGTAAACCTAACAATCTATTTATATGCACAAACAATAGGACATGGAAGAATGTTGTATATTCTTAAGTTTTACGTAGTTAAATTGGACAGCGAAGAATGTTGTATATTCGCAAGTTTAATATAGTTCAAAAAATATATATATTTATATCTATCTCAATTCACAGGTGGGACACAGGGACACAACTACAATGGCAGGTAACTAATATGGCGTGTAACGACTTACGCGCGCGGGGGGCTTGGGGGCGCGATGCCCCCCAAGCCCCCCTCCCCCAACAGCTATATATCTATATATACAAAAATAAGTTGTCTGTGTGTCTGTCGAGTGACTTCAGGTGTGTCGACTGACGTCATTGTAAGGATTGAGCTGTCTGCGTCATGAAATTGTTTGTCGACTGACGTCATGTTTGTCAACTGATGAAATTACAGACCGGGACACAAATGACGACCGGGACACGGGGATACAGGGAATATAAATGACGACCGGGAACCTCAAAGAGAAATTACAGACTGGGACACCGGGACACAGGGAATATAAATGACGACCGGGACACAGTGACACAACTACAAAGGGGACGACGGGGGTACAGGGAAGATATATAAATGACGACCGGGACACAGGGATTGTTCGAAGAGAAATTACAGACCGGGACACCGGGAAACAAATGACGACCGGGATGCTGGGACACAGGGAATATAAATGACGACCTCGACACTCAAAGAGAAAGTACAGACGGGGACACCGGGACACAAATGACGACCGGAATACTGGGAATATAAATGACGACCAGGACACAGGGACACAACTACAAGGGTGGTGCCAGGGGGCACAGGGGGATATATAAATGACGACGGGGACACAGGGAATGTTTGATTAGCAATCAGCATCAACAAAGCTAAAGGGCAATCATTAGAATAATCATGTATAGATCTGAATACGGATTGCTTTTCCCATGGACAATTTTATGTTGCATGTTCAAGAGTTAGGTAAACCTAACAATCTATTTATATGCACAAACAATAGGACATGGAAGAATGTTGTATATTCTTAAGTTTTACGTAGTTAAATTGGACAGCGAAGAATGTTGTATATTCGCAAGTTTTATTTAGTTCAAAAAATATATATATTTATATATATCTCAATTCACAGGTGGGACACAGGGACACAACTACAATGGCAGGTAACTAATATGGCGTGTAACGACTTACGCGCGCGGGGGGCTTGGGGGCGCGATGCCCCCCCAAGCCCCCCCCCCCCCCAACAGCTATATATTTATATATATAAAAATAAGTTGTCTGTGTGTCTGTCGAGTGACTTCAGGTGTGTCGACTGACTTCATTGTAAGGATTGAGCTGTATGCGTCATGAAATTGTTTGTCGACTGACGTCATGTTTATCAACTGATGAAATTACAGACCGGGACACAAATGACGACCGGGACACGGGGATACAGGGAATATAAATGACGACCGGGAACCTCAAAGAGAAAAAACAGACTGGGACACCGGGACACAGGGAATATAAATGACGACCGGGACACAGTGACACAACTACAAAAGGGACGACGGGGGTACAGGGAAGATATATAAATGACGACTGGGACACAGGGATTGTTTGAAGAGAAATTACAGACCGGGACACCGGGAAACAAATGACGACCGGGATGCTGGGACACAGGGAATATAAATGACGACCTCGACACTCAAAGAGAAAGTACAGACTGGGACACCGGGACACAAATGACGACCGGAATACTGGGAATATAAATGACGACCGGGAACCTCAAAGAGAAATTAAAGACTGGGACACCGGGACACAGGGAATATAAATCACGACCGGGACACAGTGACACAACTACAAAGGGGACGACGGGGGTACAGGGAAGATATATAAATGACGACCGGGACACATGGATTGTTCGAAGAGAAATTACAGACCGGGAAACCGGGAAACAAATGACGACCGGGATGCTGGGACACGGGGAATATAAATGACGACCTCGACACTCAAAGAGAAAGTACAGACTGGGACACCGGGACACAAATGACGACCGGAATACTGGGAATATAAATGACGACCAGGACACAGGGACACAACTACAAGGGGGGTGCCAGGGGGCACAGGGGGATATATAAATGACGACGGGGACACAGGGAATGTTTGATTAGCAATCAGCATCAACAAAGCTAAAGGGCAATCATTAGAATAATCAGGTATAGATCTGAAAACGGATTGCTTTTCCCATGGACAATTTTATGTTGCATGTTCAAGAGTTAGGTAAACCTAACAATCTATTTATATGCACAAACAATAGGACATGGAAGAATGTTGTATATTCTTAAGTTTTACGTAGTTAAATTGGACAGCGAAGAATGTTGTATATTCGCAAGTTTTATGTAGTTCAAAAAATATATATATTTATATCTATCTCAATTCACAGGTGGGACACAGGGACACATCTACAATGGCAGGTAACTAATATGGCGTGTAACGACTTACGCGCGCGGGGGGCTTGGGGGCGCGATGCCCCCCCAAGCCCCCCCTCCCAACAGCTATATATCTATATATATAAAAATAAGTTGTCTATGTTTCTGTCGAGTGACTTCAGGTGTGTCGACTGACGTCATTGTAAGGATTGAGCTGTATGCGTCATGAAATTGTTTGTCGACTGACGTCATGTTTGTCAACTGATGAAATTACAGACCGGGACACAAATGACGACCGGGACACGGGGATACAGGGAATATAAATGACGACCGGGAACCTCAAAGAGAAATTACAGACTGGGACACCGGGACACAGGGAATATAAATCACGACCGGGACACAGTGACACAACTACAAAGGGGACGACGGGGGTACAGGGAAGATATATAAATGACGACCGGGACACAGGGATTGTTCGAAGAGAAATTACAGACCGGGACACCGGGAAACAAATGACGACCGGGATGCTGGGACACAGGGAATATAAATGACGACCTCGACACTCAAAGAGAAAGTACAGACTGGGACACCGGGACACAAATGACGACCGGAATACTGGGAATATAAATGACGACCAGGACACAGGGTCACAACTACAAGGGGGGTGCCAGGGGGCACAGGGGGATATATAAATGACGACGGGGACACAGGGAATATTTGATTAGCGATCAGCATCAACAAAGCTAAAGGGCAATCATTAGAATAATCAGGTATAGATCTGAATACGGATTGCTTTTCCCATGGACAATTTTATGTTGCATGTTCAAGAGTTAGGTAAACCTAACAATCTATTTATATGCACAAACAATAGGACATGGAAGAATGTTGTATATTCTTAAGTTTTACGTAGTTAAATTGGACAGCGAAGAATGTTGTATATTCGCAAGTTTTATGTAGTTCAAAAAATATATATATTTATATCTATCTCAATTCACAGGTGGGACACAGGGACACATCTACAATGGCAGGTAACTAATATGGCGTGTAACGACTTACGCGCGCGGGGGGCTTGGGGGCGCGATGCCCCCCCAAGCCCCCCCTCCCAACAGCTATATATCTATATATATAAAAATAAGTTGTCTGTGTGTCTGTCGAGTGACTTCAGGTGTGTCGACTGACGTCATTGTAAGGATTGAGATGTATGCGTCATGAAATTGTTTGTCGACTGACGTCATGTTTGTCAACTGATGAAATTACAGACCGGGACACAAATGACGACCGGGACACAGGGATACAGGGAATATAAATGACGACCGGGA
>NW_027063666.1:23689-55731 GCF_032884065.1 Artemia franciscana
GTAAACCTAACAATCTATTTATATGCACAAACAATAGGACATGGAAGAATGTTGTATATTCTTAAGTTTTACGTAGTTAAATTGGACAGCGAAGAATGTTGTATATTCGCAAGTTTTATGTAGTTCAAAAAATATATATATTTATATCTATCTCAATTCACAGGTGGGACACAGGGACACAACTACAATGGCAGGTAACTAATATGGCGTGTAACGACTTACGCGCGCGGGGGGCTTGGGGGCGCGATGCCCCCCCAAGCCCCCTCCCAAACAGCTATATATCTATATATATAAAAATAAGTTGTCTGTGTGTCTGTCGAGTGACTTCAGGTGTGTCGACTGACGTCATTGTAAGGATTGAGCTGTATGCGTCATGAAATTGTTTGTCGACTGACGTCATGTTTGTCAACTGATGAAATTACAGACCGGGACACAAATGACGACCGGGACACAGGGATACAGGGAATATAAATGACGACCGGGAACCTCAAAGAGAAATTACAGACTGGGACACCGGGACACAGGGAATATAAATGACGACCGGGACACAGTGACACAACTACAAAGGGGACGACGGGGGTACAGGGAAGATATATAAATGACGACGGGACACAGGGATTGTTCGAAGAGAAATTACAGACCGGGACACCGGGAAACAAATGACGACCGGGATGCTGGGACACAGGGAATATAAATGACGACCTCGACACTCAAAGAGAAAGTACAGACTGGGACACAAATGACGACCGGAATACTGGGAATATAAATGACGACCAGGACACAGGGACACAACTACAAGGGGGGTGCCAGGGGGCACAGGGGGATATATAAATGACGACGGGGACACAGGGAATGTTTGATTAGCAATCAGCATCAACAAAGCTAAAGGGCAATCATTAGAATAATCAGGTATAGATCTGAATACGGATTGCTTTTCCCATGGACAATTTTATGTTGCATGTTCAAGAGTTAGGTAAACCTAACAATCTATTTATATGCACAAACAATAGGACATGGAAAAATGTTGTATATTCTTAAGTTTTACGTAGTTAAATTGGACAGCGAAGAATGTTGTATATTCGCAAGTTTTATGTAGTTCAAAAAATATATATATTTATATCTATCTCAATTCACAGGTGGGACACAGGGACACAACTACAATGGCAGGGTAACTAATATGGCGTGTAACGACTTACGCGTGCGGGGGGCTTGGGGGCGCGATAACCCCCCAAGCCCCCCCTAACAGCTATATATCTATATATATAAAAATAAGTTGTCTGTGTGTCTGTCGAGTGACTTCAGGTGTGTCGACTGACGTCATTGTAAGGATTGAGCTGTATGCGTCATGAAATTGTTTGTCGACTGACGTCATGTTTGTCAATTGATGAAATTACAGACCGGGACACAAATGACGACCGGGACACGGGGATACAGGGAATATAAATGCCAACCGGGAACCTCAAAGAGAAATTACAGACTGGGACACCGGGACACAGGGAATATAAATGACGACCGGGACACAGTGACACAACTACAAAGGGGACGACGGGGGTACAGGGAAGATATATAAATGACGACCGGGACACAGGGATTGTTCGAAGAGAAATTACAGACCGGGACACCGGGAAACAAATGACGACCGGGATGCTGGGACACAGGGAATATAAATGACGACCTCGACACTCAAAGAGAAAGTACAGACTGGGACACCGGGACACAAATGACGACCGGAATACTGGGAATATAAATGACGACCAGGACACAGGGACACAACTACAAGGGGGGTGCCAGGGGGCACAGGGGGATATATAAATGACGACGGGGACACAGGGAATGTTTGATTAGCAATCAGCATCAACAAAGCTAAAGGGCAATCATTAGAATAATCAGGTATAGATCTGAATACGGATTGCTTTTCCCATGGACAATTTTATGTTTCATGTTCAAGAGTTAGGTAAACCTAACAATCTATTTATATGCACAAACATAGGACATGGAAGAATGTTGTATATTCTTAAGTTTTACGTAGTTAAATTGGACAGCGAAGAATGTTGTATATTCGCAAGTTTTATGTAGTTCAAAAAATATATATATTTATATCTATCTCAATTCACAGGTGGGACACAGGGACACAACTACAATGGCAGGTAACTAATATGGCGTGTAACGACTTACGCGCGCGGGGGGCTTGGGGACGCGATGCCCCCCAAGCCCCCCCCCCAACAGCTATATATCTATATATATAAAAATAAGTTGTCTGTGTGTCTGTCGAGTGACTTCAGGTGTGTCGACTGACGTCATTGTAAGGATTGAGCTGTATGCGTCATGAAATTGTTTGTCGACTGACGTCATGTTTGTCAACTGATGAAATTATAGACGGGACACAAATGACGACCGGGACAAGGGGATACAGGGAATATAAATGACGACCGGGAACCTCAAAGAGAAATTACAGACTGGGACACCGGGACACAGGGAATATAAATGACGACCGGGGACACAGTGACACAACTACAAAGGGGACGACAGGGGTACAGGGAAGATATATAAATGACGACCGGGACACAGGGATTGTTCGAAGAGAAATTACAGACCGGGACACCGGGAAACAAATGACGACCGGGATGCTGGGACACAGGGAATATAAATGACGACCTCGACACTCAAAGAGAAAGTACAGACTGGGACACCGGGACACAAATGACGACCGGAATACTGGGAATATAAATGACGACCAGGACACAGGGACACAGCTACAAGGGGGGTGCCAGGGGGCACAGGGGGATATATAAAAGACGACGGGGACACAGGGAATGTTTGATTAGCAATCAACATCAACAAAGCTAAAGGGCAATCATTAGAATAATCAGGTATAGATCTGAATACGGATTGCTTTTCCCATGGACAATTTTATGTTGCATGTTCAAGAGTTAGGTAAACCTAACAATCTATTTATATGCACAAACAAAAGGACATGGAAGAATGTTGTATATTCTTATGTTTTACGTAGTTAAATTGGACAGCGAAAAATGTTGTATATTCGCAAGTTTTATGTAGTTCAAAAAATATATATATTTATATCTATCTCAATTCACAGGTGGGACACAGGGACACAACTACAATGGCAGGTAACTAATATGGCGTGTAACGACTTACGCGCGCGGGGGGCTTGGGGGCGCGATGCCCCCCCAAGCCCCCTCCCCAACAGCTATATATCTATATATATATAAAAATAAGTTCTCTGTGTGTCTGTCGAATGACTTCAGGTGTGTCGACTGACGTCATTGTAAGGATTGAGCTGTAGCTGTTCTCATGAAATTGTTTGTCGACTGACGTCATGTTTGTCAACTGATGAAATTACAGACCGGGACACAAATGACGACCCGGGACACAGGGATACAGGGAATATAAATGACGACCGGGAACCTCAAAGAGAAATTACAGACTGGGACACCGGGACACAGGGAATATAAATGACGACCGGGACACAGTGACACAACTACAAAGGGGACGACGGGGGTACTGGGAAGATATATAAATGACGACCGGGACACAGGGATTGTTCGAAGAGAAATTACAGACCGGGACACCGGGAAACAAATGACGACCGGGATGCTGGGACACAGGGAATATAAATGACGACCTCGACACTCAAAGAGAAAGTACAGACTGGGACACCGGGACACAAATGACGACCGGAATACTGGGAATATAAATGACGACCAGGACACAGGGACACAACTACAAGGGGGGTGCCAGGGGCACAGGGGGATATATAAATGACGACAGGGACACAGGGAATGTTTGATTAGCAATCAGCATCAACAAAGCTAAAGGGCAATCATTAGAATAATCAGGTATAGATCTGAATACGGATTGCTTTTCCCATGGACAATTTTATGTTGCATGTTCAAGAGTTAGGTAAACCTAACAATCTATTTATATGCACAAACAATAGGACATGGATGAATGTTGTATATTCTTAAGTTTTACGTAGTTAAATTGAACAGCGAAGAATGTTGTATATTCGCAAGTTTTATGAAGTTCAAAAAATATATATATTTATATCTATCTCAATTCACAGGTGGGACACAGGGACACAACTACAATGGCAGGTAACTAATATGGCGTGTAACGAATTACGCGCGCGGGGGCTTGGGGGCGCGATGCCCCCCCAAGCCCCCCCCCCAACAGCTATATATCTATATATATAAAAATAAGTTTTCTGTGTGTCTGTCGAATGACTTCAGGTGTGTCGACTGACGTCATTGTAAGGATTGAGCTGTATGCGTCATGAAATTGTTTGTCGACTGACGTCATGTTTGTCAACTGATGAAATTACAGACCGGGACACAAATGACGACCGGGACACGGGGATACAGGGAATATAAATGACGACCGGGAACCTCAAAGAGAAATTACAGACTGGGACACCGGGACACAGGGAATATAAATGACGACCGGGACACAGTGACACAACTACAAAGGGGACGACGAGGGTACAGGGAAGATATATAAATGACGACCGGGACACAGGGATTGTTCGAAGAGAAATTACAAACCGGGACACCGGGAAACAAATGACGACCGGGATGCTGGGACACAGGGAATATAAATGACGACCTCGACACTCAAAGAGAAAGTACAGACTGGGACACCGGGACACAAATGACGACCGGAATACTGGGAATATAAATGACGACCAGGACACAGGGACACAGCTACAAGGGGGTTGCCAGGGGGCACAGGGGGATATATAAAAGACGACGGGGACAAAGGGAATGTCTTGATTAGCAATCAGCATCAACAAAGCTAAAGGGCAATCATTAGAATAATCAGGTATAGATCTGAATACGGATTGCTTTTCCCATGGACAATTTTATGTTGCATGTTCAAGAGTTAGGTAAACCTAACAATCTATTTATATGCACAAACAATAGGACATGGAAGAATGTTGTATATTCTTAAGTTTTACGGTAGTTAAATTGGACAGCGAAAAATGTTGTA
The DNA here is from genome assembly GCF_032884065.1 of Artemia franciscana. Lineage (NCBI taxonomy): Eukaryota > Metazoa > Arthropoda > Branchiopoda > Anostraca > Artemiidae > Artemia > Artemia franciscana. The sequence continues at coordinate 28,697 of NW_027063666.1, forward strand.
TATTCGCAAGTTTTATGTAGTTCAAAAAAATATATATTTTATATCTATCTCAATTCACAGGTGGGACACAGGGGACACAACTACAATGGCAGGTAACTAATATGGCGTGTAACGACTTACGCGCGCGGGGGGCTTGGGGGCGCGATGCCCCCCCAAGCCCCCTCCCCAACAGCTATATATCTATATATATAAAAATAAGTTTTCTGTGTGTCTGTCGAGTGACTTCAGGTGTGTCGACTGACGTCATTGTAAGGATTGAGCTGTATGCGTCATGAAATTGTTTGTCGACTGACGTCATGTTTGTCAACTGATGAAATTACAGACCTGGACACAAATGACGACCGGGACACAGGGATACAGGGAATATAAATGACGACCGGGAACCTCAAAGAGAAATTACAGACTGGGACACCGGGACACAGGGAATATAAATGACGACCGGGACACAGTGACACAACTACAAGGGGGACGACGGGGGTACAGGGAAGATATATAAATGACGACCGGGACACAGGGATTGTTCGAAGAGAAATTACAGGACCGGGACACCGGGAAACAAATGACGACCGGGATACTGAGACACAGGGAATATAAATGACGACCTCGACACTCAAAGAGAAAGTACAGACTGGGACACCGGGACGCAAATGACGACCGGAATACTGGGAATATAAATGACGACCAGGACACAGGGACACAACTACAAGGGGGGTGCCAGGGGGCACAGGGGGATATATAAATGACGACGGGGACACAGGGAATGTTTGATTAGCAATCAGCATCAACAAAGCTAAAGGGCAATCATTAGAATAATCAGGTATAGATCTGAATACGGATTGCTTTTCCCATGGACAATTTTATGTTGCATGTTCAAGAGTTAGGTAAACCTAACAATCTATTTATATGCACAAACAATAGGACATGGAAGAATGTTGTATATTCTTAAGTTTTACGTAGTTAAATTGGACAGCGAAGAATGTTGTATATTCGCAAGTTTTATGTAGTTCAAAAAATATATATATTTATATCTATCTCAATTCACAGGTGGGACACAGGGACACAACTACAATGGCAGGTAACTAATATGGCGTGTAACGACTTACGCGCGCGGGGGGCTTGGGGGCGCGATGCCCCCCCCAAGCCCCCCCCCCCCCAACAGCTATATATCTATATATATAAAAATAAGTTGTCTGTGTGTCTGTCGAGTGACTTCAGGTGTGTCGACTGACGTCATTGTAAGGATTGAGCTGTATGCGTCATGAAATTGTTTGTCGACTGACGTCATGTTTGTCAACTGATGAAATTACAGACCGAGACACAGAATGACGACCGGGACACGGGGATACAGGGAATATAAATGACGACCGGGAACCTCAAAGAGAAATTACAGACTGGGACACCGGGACACAGGGAATATAAATGACGACCGGGACACAGTGACACAACTACAAAGGGGACGACGGGGGTACAGGGAAGATATATAAATGACGACCGGGGACACAGGGATTGTTCGAAGAGAAATTACAGACCGGGACACCGGGAAACAAATGACGACCGGGATGCTGGGACACAGGGAATATAAATGACGACCTCGACACTCAAAGAGAAAGTACAGACTGGGACACCGGGACACAAATGACGACCGGAATACTGGGAATATAAATGACGACCAGGACACAGGGACACAACTACAAGGGCGGTACCAGGGGGCACAGGGGGATATATAAATGACGACGGGGACACAGGGAATGTTTGATTAGCAATCAGCATCAACAAAGCTAAAGGGCAATCATTAGAATAATCAGGTATAGATCTGAATACGGATTGCTTTTCCCATGGACAATTTTATGTTGCATGTTCAAGAGTTAGGTAAACCTAACAATCTATTTATATGCACAAACAATAGGACATGGAAGAATGTTGTATATTCTTAAGTTTTTACGTAGTTAAATTGGACAGCGAAGAATGTTGTATATTCGCAAGTTTTATGTAGTTCAAAAAATATATATATTTATATCTATCTCAATTCACAGGTGGGACACAGGGACACAAGGCAGGTAACTAATATGGCGTGTAACGACTTACGTGCGCGGGGGGCTTGGGGGCGCGATGCCCCCCAAGCCCCCCCCCCCACAGCTATATATCTATATATATAAAAATAAGTTGTCTGTGTGTCTGTCGAGTGACTTCAGGTGTGTCGACTGACGTCATTGTAAGGATTGAGCTGTATGCGTCATGAAATTGTTTGTCGACTGACGTCATGTTTGTCAACTGATGAAATTACAGACTGGGACACAAATGACGACCGGGACACGGGGATACAGGGAATATAAATGACGACCGGGAACCTCAAAGAGAAATTACAGACTGGGACACCGAGACACAGGGAATATAAATGACGACCGGGACACAGTGAAACAACTACAAAGGGGACGACGGGGGTACAGGGAAGATATATAAATGACGACCGGGACACAGGGATTGTTCGAAGAGTAATTACAGACCGGGACACCGGGAAACAAATGACGACCGGGATGCTGGGACACAGGGAATATAAATGACGACCTCGACACTCAAAGAGAAAGTACAGACTGGGACACCGGGACACAAATGACGACCGGAATACTGGGAATATAAATGACGACCAGAACACAGGGACACAACTACAAGGGGGGTGCCAGGGGCACAGGGGGATATATAAATGACGACAGGGACACAGGGAATGTTTGATTAGCAATCAGCATCAACAAAGCTAAAGGGCAATCATTAGAATAATCAGGTATAGATCTGAATACGGATTGCTTTTCCCATGGACAATTTTATGTTGCATGTTCAAGAGTTAGGTAAACCTAACAATCTATTTATATGCACAAACAATAGGACATGGATGAATGTTGTATATTCTTAAGTTTTACGTAGTTAAATTGGACAGCGAAGAATGTTGTATATTCGCAAGTTTTATGTAGTTCAAAAAATATATATATTTATATCTATCTCAATTCACAGGTGGGACACAGGGACACAACTACAATGGCAGGTAACTAATATGGCGTGTAACGACTTACGCGCGCGGGGGGCTTGGGGGCGCGATGCCCCCCCAAGCCCCCCCCCCCAAACAGCTATATATCTATATATATAAAAATAAGTTGTCTGTGTGTCTGTCGAATGACTTCAGGTGTGTCGACTGACGTCATTGTAAGGATTGAGCTGTATGCGTCATGAAATTGTTTGTCGACTGACGTCATGTTTGTCAACTGATGAAATTACAGACCGGGACACAAATGACGACCGGGACACGGGGATACAGGGAATATAAATGACAACCTGGAACCTCAAAGAGAAATTACAGACTGGGACACCGGGACACAGGGAATATAAATGACGACCGGGACACAGTGACACAACTACAAAGGGGACGACGGGGGTACAGGGAAGATATATAAATGACGACCGGGACACAGGGATTGTTCGAAGAGAAATTACAGACCGGGACACCGGGAAACAAATGACGACCGGGATGCTGGGACACAGGGAATATAAATGACGACCTCGACACTCAAAGAGAAAGTACAGACTGGGACACCGGGACATAAATGACGACCGGAATACTGGGAATATAAATGACGACCAGGACACAGGGACACAACTACAAGAGGGGTGCCAGGGGGCACAGGGGGATATATAAATGACGACGGGGACACAGGGAATGTTTGATTAGCAATCAGCATCAACAAAGCTAAAGGGCAATAATTAGAATAATAAGGTATAGATCTGAATACGGATTGCTTTTCCCATGGACAATTTTATGTTGCATGTTCAAGAGTTAGGTAAACCTAACAATCCATTTATATGCACAAACAATAGGACATGGAAGAATGTTGTATATTCTTAAGTTTTACGTAGTTAAATTGGACAGCGAAGAATGTTGTATATTCGCAAGTTTTATGTAGTTCAAAAAATATATATATTTATATCTATCTCAATTCACAGGTGGGACACAGGGACACAACTACAATGGCAGGTAACTAATATGGCGTGTAACGACTTACGCGCGCGGGGGGCTTGGGGGCGCGATGCCCCCCCCAAGCCCCCCCCCAACAGCTATATATCTATATATATAAAAATAAGTTGTCTGTGTGTCTGTCGAGTGACTTCAGGTGTGTCGACTGACGTCATTGTAAGGATTGAGCTGTATGCGTCATGAAATTGTTTGTCGACTGACGTCATGTTTGTCAACTGATGAAATTATAGACCGGGACACAAATGACGACCGGGACAAGGGGATACAGGGAATATAAATGACGACCGGGAACCTCAAAGAGAAATTACAGACAGCATCAACAAAGCTAAAGGGCAATCATTAGAATAATCAGGTATAGATCTGAATACGGATTGCTTTTCCCATGGACAATTTTATGTTGCATGTTCAAGAGTTAGGTAAACCTAACAATCTATTTATATGCACAAACAATAGGACATGAAAGAATTTTGTATATTCTTAAGTTTTACGTAGTTAAATTGGACAGCGAAGAATGTTGTATATTCGCAAGTTTTATGTAGTTCAAAAAATATATATATTTATATCTATCTCAATTCACAGGTGGGACACAGGGACACAACTACAATGGCAGGTAACTAATATGGCGTGTAACGACTTACGCGCGCGGGGGGCTTGGGGGCGCGATGACCCCCCAAGCCCCCCCCCCCAACAGCTATATATCTATATATATAAAAATAAGTTGTCTGTGTGTCTGTCGAGTGACTTCAGGTGTGTCGACTGACGTCATTGTAAGGATTGAGCTGTATGCGTCATGAAATTGTTTGTCGACTGACGTCATGTTTGTCAACTGATGAAGTTACAGACCGGGACACAAATGACGACCGAAACACGGGGATACAGGGAATATAAATGACGACCGGGAACCTCAAAGAGAAATTACAGACTGGGACACCGGGACACAGGGAATATAAATGACGACCGGGACACAGTGACACAACTACAAAGGGGACGACGGGGGTACAGGGAAGATATATAAATGACGACCGGGACACAGGGATTGTTCGAAGAGATATTACAGACCGGGACACCGGGAAACAAATGACGACCGGGATGCTGGGACACAGGGAATATAAATGACGACCTCGACACTCAAAGAGAAAGTACAGACTGGGACACCGGGACACAAATGACGACCGAATACTGGGAATATAAATGACGACCAGGACACAGGGACAAAACTACAAGGGGGGTGCCAGGAGGCAAAGGGGGATATATAAATGACGACGGGGACACAGGGAATGTTTGATTAGCAATCAGCATCAACAAAGCTAAAGGGCAATCATTAGAATAATCAGGTATAGATCTGAATACGGATTGCTTTTCCCATGGACAATTTTAAGTTGCATGTTCAAGAGTTAGGTAAACCTAACAATCTATTTATATGCACAAACAATAGGACATGGAAGAATGTTGTATATTCTTAAGTTTTACGTAGTTAAATTGGACAGCGAAGAATGTTGTATATTCGCAAGTTTTATGTAGTTCAAAAAATATATATATTTATATCTATCTCAATTCACAGGTGGGACACAGGGACACAACTACAATGGCAGGTAACTAATATGGCGTGTAACGACTTACGCGCGCGGGGGGCTTGGGGGCGCGATGCCCCCCAAGCCCCCCCCCCCCAACAGCTATATATCTATATATATATAAATAAGTTGTCTGTGTGTCTGTCGAGTGACTTCAGGTGTGTCGACTGACGTCATTGTAAGGATTGAGCTGTATGCGTCATGAAATTGTTTGTCGACTGACGTCATGTTTGTCAACTGCTGAAATTGCAGACCAGGACACAAATGACGACCGGGACACGGGGATACAGGGAATATAAATGACGACCGGGAACCTCAAAGAGAAATTACAGACTGGGACACCGGGACACAGGGAATATAAATGACAACCGGGACACAGTGACACAACTACAAAGGGGACGACGGGGGTACAGGGAAGATATATAAATGACGACCGGGACACAGGGATTGTTCGAAGAGAAATTACAGACCGGGACACCGGGAAACAAATGACGACCGGGATGCTGGGACACAGGGAATATAAATGACGACCTCGAAACTCAAAGAGAAAGTACAGACTGGGACACCGGGACACAAATGACGACCGGAATACTGGGAATATAAATGACGACCAGGACACAGGGACACAACTACAAGGGGGTGCCAGGGGGCACAGGGGGATATATAAATGACGACGGGGACACAGGGAATGTTTGATTAGCAATCAGCATCAACAAAGCTAAAGGGCAATCATTAGAATAATCAGGTATAGATCTGAATACGGATTGCTTTTCCCATGGACAATTTTATGTTGTATTTTCAAGAGTTAGGTAAACCTAACAATCTATTTATATGCACAAACAATAGGACATGGAAGAATGTTTGTATATTCTTAAGTTTTACGTAGTTAAATTGGACAGCGAAGAATGTTGTATATTCGCAAGTTTTATGTAGTTCAAAAAATATATATATTTATATCTATCTCAATTCACAGGTGGGACACAGGGACACAACTACAATGGCTGGTAACTAATATGGCGTGTAACGACTTACGCGCGCGGGGGGCTTGGGGGCGAGATGCCCCCCCAAGCCCCCCCCCCCCAACAGCTATATATCTATATATATAAAAATAAGTTGTCTGTGTGTCTGTCGAGTGACTTCAGGTGTGTCGACTGACGTCATTGTAAGGATTGAGCTGTATGCGTCATGAAATTGTTTGTCGACTGACGTCATGTTTGTCAACTGATGAAATTACAGACCGGGACACAAATGACGACCGGGACACGGGGATACAGGGAATATAAATGACGACCGGGAACCTCAAAGAGAAATTACAGACTGGGACACCGGGACACAGGGAATATAAATGACGACCGGGACACAGTGACACAACTACAAAGGGGACGACGGGGGTACAGGGAAGATATATAAATGACGACCGGGACACAGGGATTGTTCGAAGAGAAATTACAGACCGGGCCACCGGAAAACAAATGACGACCGGGATGCTGGGACACAGGGAATATAAATGACGACCTCGACACTCAAAGAGAAAGTACAGACTGGGACACCGGGACACAAATGACGACCGGAATACTGGGAATATAAATGACGACCAGGACACAGGGACACAACTACAAGGGGGGTGCCAGGGGGCACAGGGGGATATATAAAATGACGACGGAGACACAGGGAATGTTTGATTAGCAATCAGCATCAACAAAGCTAAAGGGCAATCATTAGAATAATCAGGTATAGATCTGAATACGGATTGCTTTTCCCATGGACAATTTTATGTTGCATGTTCAAGAGTTAGGTAAACCTAACAATCTATTTATATGCACAAACAATAGGACATGGAAGAATGTTGTATATTCTTAAGTTTTACGTAGTTAAATTGGACAGTGAAGAATGTTGTATATTCGCAAGTTTTATGTAGTTCAAAAAATATATATATTTATATCTATCTCAATTCACAGGTGGGACACAGGGACACAACTACAATGGCAGGTAACCAATATGGCGTGTAACGACTTACGCGCGCGGGGGGCTTGGGGGCGTGATGCCCCCCCAAGCCCCCCCCCCCCAACAGCTATATATCTATATATATAAAAATAAGTTGTCTGTGTGTCTGTCGAGTGACTTCAGGTGTGTCGACTGACGTCATTGTAAGGATTGAGCTGTATGCGTCATGAAATTGTTTGTCGACTGACGTCATGTTTGTCAACTGATGAAATTACAGACCGGGACACAAATGACGACCGGGACACGGGGATACAGGGAATATAAATGACGACCGGGAACCTCAAAGAGAAATTACAGACTGGGACACCGGGACACAGGGAATATAAATGACGACCGGGACACAGTGACACAACTACAAAGGGGACGACGGGGGTACAGGGAAGATATATAAATGAAGACCGGGACACAGGGATTGTTCGAAGAGAAATTACAGACCGGGACACCGGGAAACAAATGACGACCGGGATGCTGGGACACAGGGAATATAAATGACGACCGAGACACAGGGACTATAAATAACGACAGGGACAAAGGGACACATCATTAAAATAATGAGGTATAGATCTGAATACGAATTGAAAATTTGTTTGTAGATCTATAAAATTTGCTAGTAGAAAATTTGCTAGTAAGATTTACTAGTAGATATATAAAAGTACTAAAATTTGATGGTAGACAGCAAATTCCAACAGCTAGTAGATATATATATAAATAAGTTGTATGTGTGTCTGTCGATTAACGTCATGTTTGTGTGTTGACCTACGTCATGTCTTGACGACTGACGAAATTACAGACCTCGACATCGGGACAAAAATGACGACCGGGACACCGGGACATAGGGAATAAAAATGACGAAAGGGACACTCAAAGAGAAAGCGACCAGGAGACAAGGAATGTTCGATTAGCAATCACCATCAACGAAGCACCGGGACACAAATGACAACCGGGACACAGGAAATATAAATGACGACCAGGACACTCAAAGAGAAATTAAAGACCGGGATACCGGAACACAAATGACGACCGGGACAAAAATGACGACCGGGAAACTGGGACACAGGGAATATAAATGACGACCGCAATACTCAAAGAGAAATTACAGACTGGGACACCGGGACACAAATGACGACCGGGACACAGGGAAACAACTACAATGGGGACACCGGGGGGCAGAGGGGGATATATAAATGAAGACGGGGACACAGGGAATGTTCTATTAGCAATCACAATCAACAAAGCACCGGGACACAAATGACGACCGGGACACAGGTAATATAAATGACGACCGGGACACTCAAAGAGAAATTATAGACCGGGACACCGGAATACAAATGACAACCGGGACAAAAATAACAACCGGGACAGCGGGACACAGGGAGCAACGTCAAAACTATCGCCTAGCATTCAAGTACAGCCCAGTTGATGATTAAAGCTTGACTAGATGTGTTGAAATCGGGAGTACGTCTAAAATTAGTCCCTATTGCATGGCCTTGAAATTTAATGGAGAAACAATGGTAATGGCTTGCGCCTCAGGAAAAGTTAAACTTCCACAACTGGCTGCACCACCAGAGTCGTTGAAGCCTTTATGACGTTATAGACTGGGACACCAGGACACAAATGACATCCGGGAACCAAGGAATATAAATGATGACCGGGACACTCAAAGAGAAATTACAAACTTGGACAACGGGACACAAATGACGACCGAGACGCAGGGAATAAAAATGACGACCAGGACACTCAAAGAAAATTACAGACCGAGACACTGTGACACAAATAAAGACCGGGACACAGGGAATATAAAGGACGACTGGGGCACAGGGACACAATTATAATAGGGACGCCGGAAGGGCACAGGAGGGATATATAAATTACGACTGGGACACAGGGAATTTTTGATTAGCAATCACCATCAAAAAAGCTCAAGGGCAATCATTAGAAAAATGCGGTATAGATCTGAATACGGATTGTTTTCCCTCGGACAATTATATGTTGCATGTTCAAGAGTCGGTAAACCTGACAATCTTTTTATATGCAAAGACAATGGGACAGCAAAGAATGTTGTATATTCGCAAGTATTAGGTAGTTAAAAACAAGTATATATATATATATATATATATATATATATATATATATATATATATATATATATATATATATCATGAAAAGAGAAATCACCAATGCAACAGCACAAAAAAAAAACATGAAAGAGACAGAAGGAGAAAACAAAATTGTTTTCCTAAATTAGTGACTAATATAGACCAGCACTTGAAGGCGGCCTTAACCCTACTCATCCATACAATCACATAGGTCAAACAGCATAGCCATACACAATCAACCATAAAGAATAATCCATTGACAGGCAGTCGTGTCGTCAATAAGTATAAGTCGTCATTTACCAAACAATAGAAACAATAAAGACAAATAATTCAGAGGCAACAACCCAAAACAAGGGTTCATCAGGAGAATACACTTTCCTATAGGGTTTCGCCAAATTAAATTCTCTACCCAGCCAAGTATTGTGGCTACCACAGAATATCCATGGCATCCACTTTATTCTTGTACAAGATTACATAAAAATTTAAACTTATTATTAAGCAACATTAAAACTTAAAACAAACAGAAATTACTCCGTATATGAATGGGGCTTTTCCTCCTCAGCGCCTCGCTCTTTTCGCTAAAGTTTGACTCTTTCTCTTAACTCTATTTTTAAAACAGTAAGAAACATTAGCGTAAAGAGCCTGGCGTTGAGGAGGAAAAGCCCTTTTCATATAAGGAGTAATTTTTTTTGTTTTAAGTTTTAATGTTGCTCCGGCGCTGTGGGCTTGGTAGACTTAACAGCTAGAAAGTGTCTAAAAGATTTGGTGGCCTTTAAAAAGGCCGTTTGGTAGGGGGACAGTTCAGGGGGACCATTAACCACCCAGGCCATACAATGTACGACCTTGACGCTACAGAGCGTAGACTACATCCATTGCAGTTACTGTCTTTCTCTTTCCATGTTCTGTGTAGGTGACATCGTCACGAATAACATATTCGAAAAAAAGTTTAAGAACACCTCTGGTTTCCTCGTAAATTAGGCCAGATATACGTTTTACACCACTGCTGCGAGCCAGTCTTCTGATAGCTGGCTTTGTGATACCATGGATAGTGTCACGAAGAACTTTGCGATGACGTTTTGCGCAATGTTTTCCAAGCCCCTTATCTCTTCCTGTCATATTAAATTCGGTGGAGTCGTCAACAGCTGTAAAGTTTCTGTCAAACTAAGAAATTTCCTTCAAAGCCCTCTCAATTTATACTATTAAAGTCTTTTCCTTCAAAATGTGACTCTGTCGTGCGGCTGGTGCTCCGTATAAATATAGCCACTAGGTATTGATTCATTTCATTTATTCGTTCTTTTAAATAGAGGCAAACTATCAACATGGCTAGGCCAAAAAAACTACAACAAAATCAACGGGCGGAAAGGCACCTAGAAAGCAGCTTGCGACCAAGGCAGCACGTAAGTCGGCTCCTGCTACCGAAAAACTTCGGTCTTCGTTGTGGTTCTTATGATTAGCTCCGTGCGAAAAGCTCTAATTTCAAAGTATTTTATATAAAGATTTTGATAATCCGACTGAAACTTTCAATTCTGAAGTAGCTACAATAACAGTAAAATTATTACTTGTTTCTTGTCCGAGATTAAATAAAAATTCTTGAGGTTTTGGTCTTTGCGACCAAGGCAGCACTTAAGTCGGCTCCTGCTACCGGAGGGGTGAAAAAACCACACAGATACAGGCCCGGAACCTTAGCCCTGAGAGAAATTCGTCGCTATCAAAAGAGTACCGAATTCTTAACAAGGAAATTGCCCTTTCAGAGACTTGTGCGAGAGATTGCCCAGGATTTCAAAACTGACTTGAGGTTCCAGAGTTTGGATGTGAAGGCCTTACAAGAAGCCAGCGAGGTGTATTTAGTTGGACTTTTTGAGGATAACAACTTGTGTACCATTCACACCAAAAAGGAAAATTGATCTGACTAATTTGTCTGCGCCAAAAATTTGTGTGTTTGAAAGAGCTTTTTAGGGCTTAATATAAAGCTATTCAAAAATAAACAAAAACTGCTCTTGTATGGTAAACATTTAGCATATCTTCTTTCAGGGCGGATCTGGAGCAAAATCTTGGGGAGGGGGGAGTATGACAAGGGCACCAGTAAGCAAAATTGGGGGGGGGAGATAATTTGAAGAGGACGCCAATAATTGACCAGATCGACAAATTTACTTATAAAAGAGTGAAAAACGGAAAATTTGTGGTCGGGTGTGAAGTCCTCCACCCTGGATATGCCAGAGACTTCTTTGGACTTTGAAGTGTTAACGTTTAAAGCAACGCTTGATATCAGTTATATATAGGTTGGATCAACTGATTAAGTTTTTTTTTTTTTTTTTTTATTTGATGCAGTACCTACTATTTAGGTAGGCTATTTCCTCATATGTGTTATTAGATATACTTTATATGAAATTTTATTAATTCGTGAAATCTCTATTACAAGTCAAGTTTATTACTATAATTACTGTCAAGAAACATCATTATTAATAATCTGCGAAATTTCTATATTTTGGAATCAACTCATGTTACAGTGGCGAAAAGGATAAAGACCTTTTGTTTACGACACCATATTTCTTTGTAACACATAAGGTACACTTCGCAAGACCCGTCAACGGTGTATAGTGTGCACTAGTTTGTGAACACAATTTTGAAAGTAGACAACTCCTGATAAGAAATTCCTTGTCAAGTTGGGGTCCCCAATAATTCCCAAAATACAATAGATTGGATCCACTGATTAAGTTTTTTTTTTATTTGATGTGGTTCCTGATATTAGACTATTTTATGATTGCAAATGGTAAAGAATGTGATTAAAGGCTCTTTTCCTATTTCAAAAGTTCTAGTTTTCGAGGGTAATAGCTACATATGTTGAAAAAATGAAGATACTAGACTATTTTATGATTGCAAATGGTAAAGAATGTGATTAAAGGCTCTTTTCCTATGTCAAAAGTTTTAGTTTTCGAGGGTAATAGCTACTTATGTTGAAAAAATGAAGATATTAGACTATTTTATGATTGCACATGGTAAAGAATGTGATTAAAGGCTCTTTTCCTATTTCAAAAGTATTAGTTTTCGAGGGTAATAGCTACGTTTGTTGAAAAATGAAGATATTAGACTATTTTATGATTCCAAATGGTAAAGAATGTGATTAAAGGCTCTTTTCCTATTAAAAAAGTTTTAGTTTTCGAGGGTAATAAGCTACGTATGTTGAAAAAATGAAGATATTAGACTATTTTATGATTGCAAATGGTAAAGAATGTGATTAAAGGCTCTTTTCCTGTTTCAAAAGTTTCAGTTTTCGAGGGTAATAGCTACGTATGTTGAAAAAATGAAGATATTAGACTATTTTATGATTGCAAATGGTAAAGAATGTGATTAAAGGCTCTTTTCCTATTTCAAAAGTTTTAGTTTTCGAGGGTAAGAGCTACGTATGTTGAAAAAATGAAGATATTAGACTATTTTATGATTAAAGAATGTGCTAAAAGGCTCTTTTCCTATGTCAAAAGTTTTAGTTTTCGAGGGTAATAGCTAAGTCTGTGGAAAAAAATGAAGATATTAGACTATTTTATGATTGCACATGGTAAAGAATGTGCTTAAAGGCTCTTTTCCTATGTCAAAAGTTTTAGTTTTCGAGGGTAATAGCTATGTCTATGGAAAAAAATGAAGATATTAGACTATTTTATGATTGCAAATGGTAAAGAATGTGATTAAAGGCTCTTTTCCTATTTCAAAAGTTTTAGTTTTCGGGAGTAAGAGCTTTGTCTGTGGAAAAAATGAAGATATTAGACAATTTTATGATTGCACATGGTAAAGAATGTGATTAAAATTTCTTTTTCTATTTCAAAAGTTTTAGTTTTCGAGGGTAATAGTTACGTATGTTGAAAAAATGAAGATATTAGACTATTTATGATTGCAAATGGTAAAAAATGTGATTAAAGGCTCTTTTCGTATGTCAAAAGTTTTAGTTTTCGAGGGTAATAGCTATGTCTGTGGAAAAATTTAAGATATTAGACTATTTTATGATTGCAAATGGTAAAGAATGTGATTAAAGGCTCTTTTCCTATGTCAAAAGTTTTAGTTTTCGATGGTAATAGCTACGTATGTTGAAAAAATGAAGATATTAGACTATTTTATGATTAAAGAATGTGCTTAAAGGCTCTTTTCCTATGTCAAAAGTTTTAGTTTTCGAGGGTAATAGCTACGTATGTTGAAAAACTGAAGATATTAGACTATTTTATGATTGCACATGGTAAAGAATGTGCTTAAAGGCTCTTTTCCTATGTCAAAAGTTTTAGTTTTCGAGTGTAATAGCTATGTCTGTGGAAAAAATGAAGATATTAGACTATTTTTTGATTGGAAATAGTAAAGAATGTGATTAAAAGTTCTTTTCCTATTTCAAAAGTTTTAGTTTTCGGGGGTAAGAGCCTTGTCTGTGGAAAAAATGAAGATATTAGACAATTTTATGATTGCATATGGTAAAGAATGTGATTAAAGGCTCTTTTCCTATTTCAAAAGTTTTAGTTTTCGAGGGTAATAGCTACGTATGTTGAAAAAATGAAGATATTAGACTATTTTATGATTTCACATGGTAAAGAATGTGATTAAAGGCTCTTTTCCTATTTCAAAAGTATTAGTTTTCGAGGGTAATAGCTAAGTTTGTTGAAAAATGAAGATATTAGACTATTTTATGATTCCAAATGGTAAAGAATGTGATTAAAGGCTCTTTTCCTATTTCAAAAGTTTTAGTTTTCGAGGGTAATAGCTACGTATGTTGAAAAAATGAAGATATTAGACTATTTTATGATTGCAAATGGTAAAGAATGTGATTAAAGGCTCTTTTCCTATTTCAAAAGTTTTAGTTTTCGAGGGTAAGAGCTACGTATGTTGAAAAAATGAAGATATCAGACTATTTTATGATTAAAGAATGTGCTTAAAGGCTCTTTTCCTATGTCAAAAGTTTTAGTTTTCGAGGGTAATAGCTAAGTCTGTGGAAAAAATGAAGATATTAGACTATTTTATGATTGCACATGGTAAAGAATGTGCTTAAAGGCTCTTTTCCTATGTCAAAAGTTTTAGTTTTCGAGGGTAATAGCTATGTCTATGGAAAAAATGAAGATATTAGACTATTTTATGATTGCAAATGGTAAAGAATGTGATTAAAGGCTCTTTTCCTATTTCAAAAGTTTTAGTTTTCGGGAGTAAGAGCTTTGTCTGTGGAAAAAATGAAGATATTAGACAATTTTATGATTGCAAATTGTAAAAAATGTGATTTAAAGGCTCTTTTCCTATGTCAAAAGTTTTAGTTTTCGAGGGTAATAGCTATGTCTGTGGAAAAAATGAAGATATTAGACTATTTTATGATTGCAAATGGTAAAGAATGTGATTAAAGGCTCTTTTCCTATGTCAAAAGTTTTAGTTTTCGAGGGTAATAGCTACGTTTGTTGAAAAAATGAAGATATTAGACTATCTTATGATTGCAAATGGTAAAGAATGTGATAAAAGCTCTTTTCCTATGTCAAAAGTTTTAGTTTTCGAGGGTAATAGCTTTGTCTGTGGAAAAAATGAATATATTAGACTATTTTATGATTGTAAATAGTAAAGAATGTGATTAAAGGTTCTTTTCTTTTTTCAAAAGTTTTAGTTTTCAAGGGTAATAGCTACGTATGTTGAAAAAATGAAGATATTAGACTATTTTATGATTGCAAATCATAAAGAATGTGATTAAAGGCTCTTTTCCTATTTCAAAAGTTTTAGTTTTCGAGGGTAATAGCTAGGTCTGTGGAAAATATGAAGATATTAGACTATTTTAGGATTGCACATGGTAAAGAATGTGATTAAAGGCTCTTTTCCTATTTCAAAGTTTTAGTTTTCGAGGGTAATAGCTACGTATGTTGAAAAAATGAAGATATTAGACTGTTTTATGATTACAAATGGTAAAGAATTCGATTAAAGGCTCTTTTCCCATTTCAAAAGTTTTAGTTTCCGAGGGTAGTAGCTAGGTCTGTGGAAAAAATGAAGATATTAGACTATTTTATGATTGTACATGGTAAAGAATGTGATTAAAGGCCCTTTTCCTATTTCAAAAGTTTTAGTTTTCGAGGGTAATAGCTATGTATGTTGAAAAAATGAAGATATTAGACTATTTTATGATTGCAAATCGTAAAGAATGTGATTAAAGGCTCTTTTCCTATTTCAAAAGTTTTAGTTTTCGAGGGTAATAGCTAGGTCTGTGGAAAAAATGAAGATATTAGACTATTTTAGGATTGCACATGGTAAAGAATGTGATTAAAGGCTCTTTTCCTATTTCAAAAGTTTTAGTTTTCGGGGGTAATAGCTACGTATGTTGAAAAAATGAAGATATTAGACAATTTTATGATTGCAAATGGTGAAGAATGTGATTAAAGGCTCTTTTCTTATTTCAAAAGTTTTAGTTTTCGAGGGTAATAGCTATTTATTTTGAAAAATGAAGATATTTGACTATTTTAAGATTGCAAATGGTAAAGAATGTGATTAAAGGCTCTTTTCCTATTCCAAAAGTTTTAGTTTTCGAGGGTAATAGCTACGTATGTTGAAAAAATGAAGATATTAGACTATTTTATGATTGCAAATGGTAAAGAATGTGATTAAAGGCTCTTTTCCTATGTCAAAAGTTTTAGTTTTCGAGGGTAATAGCTACTTATTTTGAAAAATGAAGATATTAGACTATTTTAAGATTGCAAATGGTAAAGAATGTGATTAAAGGCTCTTTTCCTATTTCAGAAGTTTTAGTTTTCGAGGGTAATAGCTAGGTCTGTGGAAAAAATGAAGATATTAGACTATTTTATGATTGCAAATGGTAAAGAATGTGATTAAAGGCTCTTTTCCTATTCCAAAAGTTTTAGTTTTCGAGGGTAATAGCTACGTATGTTGAAAAAATGAAGATATTAGACTATTTTATGATTGCAAATGGTAAAGAATGTGATTAAAGGCTCTTTTCCTATGTCAAAAGTTTTAGTTTTCGAGGGTAATAGCTTTGTCTGTGGAAAAAATGAAGATATTAGACTATTTTATGATTGCAAATGGTAAAGAATGTGATTAAAGGCTCTTTTCCTATGTCAAAAGTTTTAGTTTTCGAGGGTAATAGCTTGGTCTGTGGAAAAAATGAATATATTAGACTATTTTATGATTGTAAATAGTAAAGAATGTGATTAAAGGTTCTTTTCTTCTTTCAAAAGTTTTAGTTTTCGAGGGTAATAGCTACGTATGTTGAAAAAATTAAGATATTAGACTATTTTATGATTGCAAATCGTAAAGAATGTGATTAAAGGCTCTTTTCCTATTTCAAAAGTTTTAGTTTTCGAGGGTAATTGCTAGGTCTGTGGAAAAAATGAAGATATTAGACTATTTTAGGATTGCACATGGTAAAGAATGTGATTAAAGGCTCTTTTCCTATTTCAAAAGTTTTAGTTTTCGAGGGTAATAGCTACATATGTTGAAAAAATGAAGATATTAGACAATTTTATGATTGCAAATGGTAAAGAATGTGATTAAAGGCTCTTTTCTTATTTCAAAAGTTTTAGTTTTCGAGGGTAATAGCTTTGTCTGTGGAAAAAATGAAGATATTAGACTATTTTATGATTACAAATGGTAAAGAATGTGATTAAAGGCTCTTTTCCTATGTCAAAAGTTTTAGTTTTCGAGGGTAATAGCTTGGTCTGTGGAAAAAATGAATATATTAGACTATTTTATGATTGTAAATAGTAAAGAATGTGATTAAAGGTTCTTTTCTTTTTTCAAAAGTTTTAGTTTTCGAGGGTAATAGCTACGTATGTTGAAAAAATTAAGATATTAGACTATTTTATGATTGTAAATCGTAAAGAATGTGATTAAAGGCTCTTTTCCTATTTCAAAAGTTTTAGTTTTCGAGGGTAATTGCTAGGTCTGTGGAAAAAATGAAGATATTAGACTATTTTAGGATTGCACATGGTAAAGAATGTGATTAAAGGCTTGTTTCCTATTTCAAAAGTTTTAGTTTTCGAGGGTAATAGCTACGTATGTTGAAAAAATGAAGATATTAGACAATTTTATGATTGCAAATGGTAAAGAATGTGATTAAAGGCTCTTTTCTTATTTCAAAAGTTTTAGTTTTCGAGGGTAATAGCTACTTATTTTGAAAAAAATGAAGATATTAGACTATTTTAAGATTGCAAATGGTAAAGAATGTGATTAAAGGCTCTTTTCCTATTCCAAAAGTTTTAGTTTTCGAGGTTAATAGCTACGTATGTTGAAAAAATGAAGATAATAGACTATTTTATGATTGCAAATGGTAAAGAATGTGATTAAAGGCTCTTTTCCTATGTCAAAAGTTTTAGTTTTCGAGGGTAATAGCTTTGTCTGTGGAAAAAATGAACATATTAGACTATTCTATGATTGCAAATGGTAAAGAATGTGATTAAAGGCTCTTTTCCCATTTCAAAAGTTTTAGTTTTCGAGGGTAGTAGCTAGGTCTGTGGAAAAAATGAAGATATTAGACTATTTTATGATTGCAAATGGTAAAGAATGTGATTAAAGGCTCTTTTCCCATTTCAAAAGTTTTAGTTTTCGAGGGTAGTAGCTAGGTCTGTGGAAAAAATGAAGATATTAGACTATTTTATGATTGTACATGGTAAAGAATGTGATTAAAGGCCCTTTTCCTATTTCAAAAGTTTTAGTTTTCGAGGGTAATAGCTACATATGTTGAAAAAATGAAGATATTAGACTATTTTATGATTGCAAATCGTAAAGAATGTGATTAAAGGCTCTTTTCCTATTTCAAAAGTTTTAGTTTTCGAGGGTAATAGCTAGGTCTGTGGAAAAAATGAAGATATTAGACTATTTTAGGATTGCACAGGGTAAAGAATGTGATTAAATGCTCTTTTCCTATTTCAAAAGTTTTAGTTTTCGAGGGTAATAGCTACGTATGTTGAAAAAATGAAGATATTAGACAATTTTATGATTGCAAATGGTAAAGAATGTAATTAAAGGCTCTTTTTTATTTCAAAAGTTTTAGTTTTCGAGGGTAATAGCTACTTATTTTGAAAAATGAAGATATTAGACTATTTTAAGATTGCAAATGGTAAAGAATGTGATTAAAGGCTCTTTTCCTATTCCAATTGTTTTAGTTTTCGAGGGTAATAGCTACGTATGTTGAAAAAAATGAAGATATTAGACTATTTTATGATTGCAAATGGTAAAGAATGTGATTAAAGGCTCTTTTCCTATGTCAAAAGTTTTAGTTTTCGAGGGTAATAGCTTTTTCTGTGGAAAAAATGAAGATATTAGACTATTCTATGATTGCAAATGGTAAAGAGTGTGATTAAAGGCTCTTTTCCAATTTCAAAAGTTTTAGTTTTCGAGGAAAATAGCTACGTATGTTGAAAAAATGAAGATATTAGACTATTTTATGATTGCAAATGGTAAAGAGTGTGATTAAAGGCTCTTTTCCTATTTCAAAAGTTTTAGTTTTCGAGGGTAATAGCTAGGTCTGTGGAAAAAATGAAGATATTAGACTATTTTATGATTGCACATGGTAAAGAATGTGATTAAAGGCTCTTTTCCTATTTCAAAAGTTTTAGTTTTCGAGGGTAATAGCTACGTATGTTGAAAAAATGAAGATATTAGACTATTTTATGATTGCAAATGGTAAAGAATGTGATAAAAGCTCTTTTCCTATGTCAAAAGTTTTAGTTTTCGAGGGTAATAGCTACGTATGTTGAAAAAATGAATATATTAGACTATTTTATGATTGTAAATAGTAAAGAATGTGATTAAAGGCTCTTTTCCTCTTTCAAAAGTTTTAGTTTTGGTGGGTAATAGCTACATATGTTGAAAAAAATAAAGATATTAGACTATTTTATGATTGCAAATGGTAAAGAATGTGACTAAAGGCTCTTTTCATATTTCAAAAGTTTTAGTTTTCGAGGGTAATAGCTATGTTTTCGAGGGTAATAGCTTTGTCTGTGGAAAAAATGAAGATATTAGACAATTTTATGATTGCACATGGTACAGAATGTGATTTAAGGCTCTTTTGCTATTTCAAAAGTTTTAGTTTTCGAGGGTAATAGCTACGTATGTTGAAAAAATGAAGATATTAGACTATTTTATGATTGCAAATGGTAAAGAATGTGATTAAAGGCTCTTATCCTATTTCAAAAGTTTTAGTTTTCGAGGGTAATAGCTACGTATGTTGAAAAAATCAAGATATTAGACAATTTTATGATTGCAAATGGTAAAGAATGTGATTAAAGGCTCTTTTCCTATGTCAAAAGTTTTAGTTTTCGAGGGTAATAGCTTTGTCTGTGGAAAAAATGAACATATTAGACTATTCTATGATTGCAAATGGTAAAGAATGTGATTAAAGGCTCTTTTCCGATTTCAAAAGTTTTAGTTTTCGAGGAAAATAGCTACGTATATTGGAAAAATGAAGATATTAGACTATTTTATGATTACAAATGGTAAAGAATG
Source organism: Artemia franciscana (assembly GCF_032884065.1). Classification (NCBI taxonomy): domain Eukaryota; kingdom Metazoa; phylum Arthropoda; class Branchiopoda; order Anostraca; family Artemiidae; genus Artemia; species Artemia franciscana. The sequence goes on from NW_027063666.1 coordinate 48,844, forward strand.
TGATTAAAGGCTCATTTCCCATTTCAAAAGTTTTAGTTTTCGAGGGTAGTAGCTAGGTCTGTGGAAAAGATGAAAATATTAGACTATTTTATGATTGTACATGGTAAAGAATGTGATTAAAGGCCTTTTTCCTATTTCAAAAAGTTTTAGTTTTCGAGGGTAATAGCTACATATGTTGAAAAAATGAAGAAATTAGACTATTTTATGATTGCAAATCGTAAAGAATGTGATTAAAGGCTCTTTTTCTATTTCAAAAGTTTTAGTTTTCGAGGGTAATAGCTAGGTCTGTGGAAAAAATGAAGATATTAGACTATTTTAGGATTGCACATGGTAAAGAATGTGATTAAAGGCTCTTTTCCTATTTCAAAAGTTTTAGTTTTCGAGGGTAATAGCTACGTATGTTGAAAAAATGAAGATATTAGACAATTTTATGATTGCAAATGGTAAAGAATGTGATTAAAGGCTCTTTTCTTATTTCAAAAGTTTTAGTTTTCGAGGGTAATAGCTACTTATTTTGAAAAATGAAGATATTAAACTATTTTAAGATTGCAAATGGTAAAGAATGTGATTAAAGGCTCTTTTCCTATTCCAATTGTTTTAGTTTTCGAGGGTAATAGCTACCTATGTTGAAAAAATGAATATATTAGACTATTTTATGATTGTAAATAGTAAAGAATGTGATTAAAGGCTCTTTTCCTCTTTCAAAAGTTTTAGTTTTGGTGGGTAATAGCTACATATGTTGAAAAATAAAGATATTAGACTATTTTATGATTGCAAATGGTAAAGAATGTGACTAAAGGCTCTTTTCATATTTCAAAAGTTTTAGTTTTCGAGGGTAATAGCTTTGTCTGTGGAAAAAATGAAGATATTAGACAATTTTATGATTGCACATGGTAAAGAATGTGATTTAAGGCTCTTTTCCTATTTCAAAAGTTTTAGTTTTCGAGGGTAATAGCTACGTATGTTGAAAAAATGAAGATATTAGACTATTTTATGATTGCAAATGGTAAAGAATGTGATTAAAGGCTCTTATCCTATTTCAAAAGTTTTAGTTTTCGAGGGGTAATAGCTTTGTCTGTGGAAAAAAATGAAGATATTAGACAATTTTATGATTGCACATGGTAAAGAATGTGATTTAAGGCTCTTTTCCTATTTCAAAAGTTTTAGTTTTCGAGGGTAATAGCTACGTATGTTGAAAAAATGAAGATATTAGACTATTTTATGATTTGCAAATGGTAAAGAATGTGATTAAAGGCTCTTATCCTATTTCAAAAGTTTTAGTTTTCGAGGGTAATAGCTACGTATGTTGAAAAAATCAAGATATTAGACAATTTTATGATTGCAAATGGTAAAGAATGTGATTAAAGGCTCTTTTCCTATTTCAAAAGTTTTAGTTTTCGAGGGGTAATAGCTACGTATGTTGAAAAAATGAAGATATTAGACTATTTTTATGATTACATTAGACTATTTTATGGTCGTCATTTGTGTCCCGGTGTCCCGGTCTGTAATTTCTCTTCGAACAATCCCTGTGTCCCGGTCATCATTTATATATCTTCCCTGTGCCCCCGTCCTCCCCTTTGTAGTTGTGTCACTGTGTCCCGGTCGTCATTTATATTCCCTGTGTCCCGGTGTCCCAGTCTGTAATTTCTCTTTGAGGTTCCGGTCGTCATTTATATTCCCTTCATCCTGGTGTCCCGGTCGTCATTTGTGTCCCGGTCTGTAATTTCATCAATTGACAAACATGACGTCAGTCGACAAACAATTTCATGACGCATACAGTTCAATCCTTACAATGACGTCAGTCGAAAAACCTGACGTCACTCGACAGACACACAGACAAATTATTTATATATATATAGATGTATAGCTGTTGGGGGGTCTCGGGGGGGGGGGGGGGGGTTCACGCCCCCCAAGTCCCCCGCGCGCGTAAGTCGTTACACGCCATATTAGTTACCTGCCATTGTAGTTGTGTCCCTGTGTCCCACCTCTGTATTGAGATAGATATAAATATATATATTTTTTTAACTACATAAAACTTGCGAATATACAACATTCTTCGCTGTCCAATTTAACTACGTAAAACTTACGAATATACGACATTCTTCTATGTCCCATTGTTTGTGCCTATAAATAGATTGTTAGGTTTACCGACTCTTGAACATGCAACATAAAATTGTCCATGGGAAAAGCAATCCGTATTCAGATCTATACCTGATTATTCTAATGATTGCCCTTTAGCTTTGTTGATGCTGATTGCTAATCAAACATTCCCTGTGTCCCCGTCGTCATTTATATATCCCCCTGTGCCCCCCGGCACCCCCTTTGTAGTTGTGTCCCTGTGTCCTGGTTGTCATTTATATTCCCAGTATTCTGGTCGTCATTTGTGTCCCGGTGTCCCAGTCTGTACTTTCTCTTTGAGTGTCGAGGTCGTCATTTATATTCCCTGTGTCCCCGGTGTCCCGGTCATCATTTTCGTCCCGGTTGTCATTTGTGTCCCGATGTCCCGGTCTTTAATTTCGTCAGTCGACAAACATGACGTCAGTCGACACACAAACATGACGTCACTCGACGGACACAAAGACAACTTATTTTTATATATATCTATACTAGCTGTTGGGGTGGCGCTTCGTGCCACTCCAACACTTAGGTGGTGGGGGTGATTCGCGCCCCTTAAGCCCTCCCGCGCGCGTAAGTGGTTGCGCGCCATTGTAGTTGTTTCCCTGTGTTCCACCTGTGAATATAAATATATATATATATATATATATATATATATATATATATATATATATATATATATATATATATATATATATATATATATGTACAAGCAAATTGTGGGAATTCCCATGGGGGGGAATGCCAGCCCATTTTTAGCCGACTTGTATTTAAGTCAACTAGAATATAAATATATGGTGGATAAGAATAATCCAATTAATTTAAAACATGCTTTGTCAAATAATAAAAGATATTTGAATGATATTTTGGTCTTAATAAGGATTTCATTGATATTTCTAAAAAAATATATCCATCAGAGCTTATTCTTGAGCCTAGTCATGGCGCTGGTCATGAAGATCATTTCTTAGATTTAAATATTAATATTTGTGATAATAATAAATTCAGTTTTAAAATGTATAATAAAACGGATGATTTTGATTTTGAAGTGATTAGTTTCCCATTCCCTGAAAGTAATATACACTCAAATATCACATATTCAGCGTCTTTCTCACAGTTACATCGTTATGCAAGGATTTGTAGTAATTATATTGATTTTAAAGATAGATGTAAAATCTTAAGCCAAAAATTGATATCAAGAGGTTTTTTCTGTAAATAAATTAACTTGGCAATTTAAAAAATTTAGTTTTTCATTATAACGAACTTTTAAATAAATATCAAAAGAATTATCTAGAAATACTTAAAGAAATTTTCAACTAATTTCGAAGGTTCGAGAAATGTTGTCGCAGTGCCATTTATTTTGAATTGTGTTTCTAATTGAGCGGATTTTTTTTAAAAATTAGCCACATGGTAAAGATATATATATATATATATATATATATATATATATATATATATATATATATATATATATATATATATTTTTATATTCACAGGTGGAACACAGGGACACAACTACAATGGCGCGTTACCACTTACGCGCGCGGGAGGGCTTAGGAGGCGCGAATCACCCCCACCAACTAGGTGTTGGAGTGGCACGAAGCGCCACCCCAACAGCTAGTATAGATATATATAAAAATAAGTTGTCTTTGTGTCCGTCGAGTGACGTCATGTTTGTGTGTCGATTGACGTCATGTTTGTCAACTGACGAAATTAAAGACCGGGACATCGGGACACAAATGACAACCGGGACGAAAATGATGACCGGGACACAGGGAATATAAATGACGACCTCGACACTCAAAGAGAAAGTACAGACTGGGACACCGGGACACAAATGACGACCAGAATACTGGGAATATAAATGACGACCAGGACACAGGGACACAACTACAAGGGGGGTGCCGGGGGGCACAGGGGGATATATAAATGACGACGGGGACACAGGGAATGTTTGATTAGCAATCAGCATCAACAAAGCTAAAGGGCAATCAGTAGAATAATCAGGTATAGATCTGAATACGGATTGCTTTTCCCCATGGACACTTTATGTTGCATGTTCAAGAGTCGGTAAACTTAACAATCTATTTATATGCACAAACAATGGGACATGGAAGAATGTTGTATATTCTTAAGTTTTACGTAGTTAAATTGGACAGCGAAGAATGTTGTATATTCGCAAGTTTTATGTAGTTCAAAAATATATATATTTATATCTATCTCAATTCACAGGTGGGACACAGGGACACAACTACAATGGCAGGTAACTAATATGGCGTGTAACGACTTACGCGCGCGGGGGGCTTTGGGGCGCGATGCCCCCCGAGCCCCCCCCCCCCCCCCAACAGCTATATATCTATATCTATATATAAATAAGTTGTCTGTGTGTCTGTCGAGTGACGTCAGGTGTGTCGACTGACGTCATTGTAAGGATTGAGCTGTATGCGTCATGAAATTGTTTGTCGACTGACGTCATGTTTGTCAACTGATGAAATTACTGACCGGGACACAAATGACGACCGGGACACGGGGATACAGGGAATATAAATGACGACCGGGAACCTCAAAGAGAAATTACAGACTGGGACACCGGGACACAGGGAATATAAATGACGACCGAGACACAATGACACAACTACAAAGGGGACGACGGGGTCACAGGGAAGATATATAAATGACGACCGGGACACAGGGATTGTTCGAAGAGAAATTACAGACCGGGACACCGGGACACAAATGACGACCGGGACGCTGGGACATAGGGAATATAAATGACGACCGAGACACAGGGACTATAAATAACGACCGAGACAAAGGGACACATCATTAAAATAATGAGGTATAGATCTGAATACGAATTGAAAATTTGTTTGTAGATCTATAAAATTTGCTAGTAGAAAATTTGCTAGTAAGATTTGCTAGTAGATATATAAAAGTACTAAAATTTGCTGGTAGACAGCAAATTCCAACAGCTAGTAGATATATAAAAAAATAAGTTGTATGTGTGTCTGTCGATTAACGTCATGTTTGTGTGTTGACTTACGTCATGTCTTGACGACTGACGAAATTACAGACCTCGACATCGGGACACAAATGACGACCGGGACACCGGTACATAGGGAATAAAAATGACGAAAGGGACACTCAAAGAGAAAGCGACCAGGAGACAAGGAATGTTCCATTAGCAATCACCATCAACAAAGCAACGGGACACAAATTACAACCGGGACACAGGAAATATAAATGACGACCAGGACACTCAAAGAGAAATTAAAGACCGGGATACCGGAACACAAATGACGACGGGATAAAAATGACGACCGGGAAACTGGGACACAGGGAATATAAATGACAACCGCAACACTCAAAGAGAAATTACAGACATGGACACCGGGACACAAATGACGACCGGGACACAGGGAAACAACTACAATGGGGACACCGGGGGGGCAGAGGGAGATATATAAATGAAGACGGGGACACAGGGAATGTTCTATTAGCAATCACAATCAACAAAGTACCGGGACACAAATGACGACCGGGACACAGGGATTATAAATGACAACCGGGACACTCAAAGAGAAATTATAGACCGGGACACCGGAATACAAATGACGACCGGGACAAAAATAACAACCGGGACAGCGGGACACAGGGAGCAACGTCAAAACTATCGCCTAGCATTCAGGTACAGCCCAGTTGATGATTAAAGCTTGACTAGATGTGTTGAAATCGGGAGTACGTCTAAAATTAGTCCCTATTGCATGGCCTTGAAATTTAATGGAGAAACAATGGTAATGGCTTGCGCCTCAGAAAAAGTTAAACTTAAACAACTGGCTGCACCACCAGAGTCGTTGAAGCCTTTATGACGTTATAGACTGGGACACCAGGACACAAATGACATCCGGGAACCAAGGAATATAAATGATGACCGGGACACTCAAAGAGAAATTACAAACTTGGACAACGGGACACAAATGACGACCGAGACGCAGGGAATAAAAATGACGACCAGGGACACTCAAAGAAAATTACAGACCGAGACACTGTGACACAAATAAAGACCGGGACACAGGGAATATAAAGGACGACTGGGGCACAGGGACACAATTATAATAGGGACGCCGGTAGGGCACAGGAGGGATATATAAATTACGACTGGGACACAGGGAATTTTTGATTAGCAATCACCATCAAAAAAGCTCAAGGGCAGTCATTAGAAAAAATGCGGTATAGATCTGAATACGGATTGTTTTCCCTCGGACAATTATATGTTGCATGTTCAAGAGTCGGTAAACCTGACAATCTTTTTATATGCACAGACAATGGACAGCAAAGAATGTTGTATATTCGCAAGTATTAGGTAATTAAAAACAAGTATATATATATATATATATATATATATATATATATATATATATATATATATATATATATATATATCATGAAAAGAGAAATCACCAATGCAACAGCACAAAAAAAAACATGAAAGAGACAGAAGGAGAAAACAAAACTGTTTTTCCTAAATTAGTGACTAATATAGACCAGCACTTGAAGGCGGCCTTAACCCTACTCATCCATACAATCACATAGGTCAAACAGCATAGCCATAAACAATCAACCATAAAGAATAATCCATGGACAGGCAGTCATGTCGTCAATAAGTATAAGTCGTCATTTACCAAACAATAGAAACAATAAAGACAAATAATTCAGAGGCAACAACCCAAAACAAGGGTTCATCAGGAGAATAGACTTTCCTATAGGGTTTCGCCA